>NC_071102.1:47790000-47902500 GCF_024256425.1 Clarias gariepinus | reverse complement strand
GGCGACAGTGGCAAGGAAAAACTCCCTGAGATGGTAATAGGAAGAAACCTTGAGAGGAACCAGACTCAACAGGGAACCCATCCTCATCTGGGTGAAACAGAAAGCAGTAAATGATCTGCATTTATACAGTGTGTAGGGTGGGAGGCAGTTCAGCTATAATAGTTGATGTTAATTGATGTTAATATGGAGTCCAGGTAGTTATTGAAGACTCAGGTAGACTTATAAGAAGTTCCAGTCCTGAACTATCGAATTGTCAAGTCCCCAGAGAAACAGTTGCCAACACCAGTCAAGGCCAAAACCATCTTCTAGGTAGAGAGAATCATCCCCAGACACCAGACGCATCCCAGAGAGACACACGGGGCATCCATGTGACGAGATCTTCAGCCAGAAGCGGGGCACCAGGATGGGTCAGACAGGTCCGGAGGGCAGAGGGAGTCTGAATCACTGGCAACTCAGGAACGACATGTGTAGCTCGACAGAGAGAGAGAAAGAGTAAAAGGGGGAGACAGGGGGAGAGAGAGAGAAAGAGAGGGAGAAAGAGAAGAAGAGGAGAGATAACAGTTAGGTCTGGTCACAGTCACACAATGTATAATGTGAATGTATATTAACTGTAGAGTGCAAGCAGAGACTCCGGCAGGACTAACTATGACAGCATAACTAAAAGGGAGAGCCAGAAGGAAACACAGACATGAGGGCTTCCTGAGATGTAAAGCAAACAATCACCTCACCGTCAGCAAACCTGAGTGATCAATAAGAGTGGGGAGGACAGCATCTAAACATACCAGTTCTTTTACTGTTGCACTTGATGGAACAGAAAGGCCATCTAAAGTTATGGTGTAATCCAAAATTTTACTTCTTGATGTATGCGGTCCTATGACTAGAACTTCTGTCTTATCCGGATTAAGCAAAAGGAAGTTAATTAGCATCCAATTTCTTATGTCCTGCACACATTGCTCAACTTTAGTAAGCTGTTTTTTCTCATCAGGTTTTGCTGAGACATATAACTGTGTATCGTCAGCATAACAATGAAAACTAATACCATGCTTACGGATTATGTTGCCCAGAGGAAGCATGAAAAGGGAAAAAAGCAGTGGGCTTAAAACTGAACACTGCTGAACGCCAAACTCCACTAGAGAACATGCAGAATAATCACCATTTAAGTCTACATACTGATAACAATCGTTCAGATAGGATCTGAGCCAGGAGAGGGTTGTACCCTTAATTCCTACTACATTTTCTAATCTGTGAAGAAGAATAGCGTGATCAATGGTGTCAAAAGCTGCACTGAGGTCAAGTAGTACAAGCATAGTTACACAACCCTGATCAGAGGCCAATAGAATGTCATTTACTACTTTAACGAGTGCTGTCTCTGTACTGTGATGAGGCCTAAATCCTGACTGATACAGTTCATGTATGCCATTTCTATGTATATATGAGCATAGCTGCTCTGCTACTATCTTTTCCAGAATCTTAGAGATAAAGGGGAGGTTTGATATTGGCCTGTAACTGGACAGCTGACAGGGGTCGAGGTCAGGTTTCTTAATTATTGGTTTGATAACTGCTAATTTAAAAGATTTTGGAACATAACCAATGCTGAGTGAAGAATTAATTATTCTCAACAGGGGTTCTGTTATTGCTGGTACTATCTGTTTAAGAAAATGTGTCGGTACAGGATCTAATATACAGGTTGATAAATTTGCAAAAGAGATGAGAAATTAGTTCATTCTCTTTAAGTTCTAGTTCAAGTTCAAGTAGGCTTTATTGTCATTACAACCATATACAGTTAGTACACAGTGAAACAAAACAACGTTTCTCCAGGACCAAGGTGCTACATGCAACATAAACTTACAACATAAATTGATTCATACAAATTCACATTTCATACAAACTTAAATAATTCTTTTGATTGTGTAAAGCTGCTTTGCGGCAATGAAAATTGCTAAAAGCGCTATACAAATAAAATTGAATTGAATTGAATTAACAGAAACACTAAACTAGCTAACCAAGAGGCCTAGTTAGCTGGCTAGCAGAGACAGGACAGAGATACCTAACATAAATTACAACATAAATTAACAAAAACTAACTAGCTAAGTATAACTACAGGTTTTATAAACAACATAAAGTGCACGTGCAAATGTGCAAACAAGAGCAACAAAGTGACAGTGCGCAACCACGACATAACAGAACATAAAATATGGTGTTGAGGTAGTGAATCATAAACATTCCTTAACACAGCAGCAAGAATTGAGGAATTAGTGCAAAAAGTAATCCAGTAATGATCATTGTGCAAAAGAGATCAACAGTGAAGCATTTACAGGTTGGTGTGTACGATAGTTTGGTGGTGTGGGTCAGTGTGTCTGCACTTGTGTTGATTAGTCAGTCCAGTTCCAATATTTTGAGGTAGTTGAGTCAAGCTGAGTGATAATGTGTGTGTGTGTGTGTGTGTGTGTGTGTTTGTGTTTGTGTTTATCAGTCCAGTCCCTTTTTGTTGAGGAGACGGATGGCTTGTGAAAAAAAGCTGTTGCACAGTCTGGATGTGTGTGCCCAATGCTTCGGTACCTTTTTCCAGATGGCAGGAGTGTGAAGTGTGTGTAAGAGGGGTGTGTCCGATCAGCCACATATGTTCTCTTCAAGGGGAGCAAAGTATTCCAGGTTCTGATCTGACATGGCTAGATTAACATCTGCATCAATTACATTGTTCGGTTTCAAAGCCTCAATTTTATGCCTAATATTTACAATTTTATTATTAAAAAAGTTCATGAAGTCCTCACTATTGCATGATGTTGTTGTGGAGATTTCTACAGTGGTCCTATTTCTGGTTAATTTGGCTACAGCATTAAATAAGAATCTAGAATTATTTTAGTTATTTTCTATAAGAGTGGAGAGATATGTTGATCTAGCTACACTAAGAGCTTTTCTATAGTTCAGGATGCTCTCCTTCCATGCTATTTAAAATACTAACAATTTAGTTTGACGCCATTTACGTTTTAACTTCCGAGCGGTCTGTTTTAAAGTGCGCATGTGATCGTTATACCACGGAGCAAGTTTCTTATCTCGAACAATTTTTCTTTTAACTGGAGCTACATTATCTAAGGTATAGCGAAATGTCGACTCTAAATATTCAGTCGCCTGATCGAGTTCTGTGGGGTCAGACGGTGATCTAATCGAAGTTGGGAAGTTGGGAGATTACTGATAAAACTCTTTTTGGTAGTTGATGTGAATGTACGTTTCAAGTTCAAGTTCAAGTAGGCTTTATTGTCACTTCAACCATATACAGTTAGTACACAGTGAAACGAAACAACGTTCCTCCAGGACCAAGGTGCTACTTGCAACATAAACTTACAACATAAATTAACAGAGAAGCTAAACTAGCTAGCTAGGAGGCCTAGTTAGCTGGCTAGCAGAGACAAGACAGATATTCCTAACATAAATTACAACATAAATTAACAAAAACTAACTAAAGACTAACTAACTAAAAGACTATCCACAGGTTTTTTTCCAGACAACAGACAACAACATAAAGTGCACGTGCAAATGTGCAAAACGAGCAACAACAAAGTGACAGTGCGACAACAACAACATATCAGAACATAAAATATGCTGTTGAGGTAGTAAAACATAGCAGTAAGAATTAAGATTTGTCCAAAAAGTAATGAATATTGTGCAGAAGAGATAAACAGTGAGGCATTTACAGATGTGTGTACGATAGTTTGTGTGGGTCAGTGTGTCTGCGCTTGTGTTGATTAGTCAGTCCAGTCTCAGTGTTTTGATGTATTGATGTAGTTGAGTTAAGCTGAGTGATAATGTGTGTGTGTGTGTGTGTGTGTGTGTGTGTGTGTGTTTATCAGTTCAGTCCCTTTTTGTTGAGGAGACGGATGGCTTGTGGAAAAAAGCTGTTGCACAGTCTGGATGTGTGTGCCCGAATGCTTCGGTACCTTTTTCCAGATGGCAGGAGTGTGAAGTGTGTGTGAGAGGGGTGTGTCCGATCAGCCACAATGCTGGTGGCTTTGCGGATGCAGCGTGTGGTGTAAATGTCTTCAATGGAGGGAAGAGAGACCCCAATGATCTTCTCCGCTGTCCTCACTATCCGCTGTAGGGTTTTGCGGTCCGTTATGGCACAATTCCCAAACCAGACAGTGATGCAGTCGCTCAGGATGCTCTCGATAGTTCCTCTATAGAAGGTGATCAGGATCGGTGGTGGAAGTTGGGCCTTTCTCAGTCTTCTCAGAAAGAAGAGACGCTGTTGGGCTTTCTTGTGTAGGGAGCTGGTGTTGAGGGACCAGTTGAGGTCCTTCTCCAGGTGGACACCCAGGAATTTAGTGTTTTCGACAATCTCCACAGAGGAGCCGTTGATGCTCAGCGGAGAATGGTCGCCTCGTGTCCTCCTGAAGTCAACAACCATCTCTTTTGTCTTGTCAACATTCAGAGACAGGTTGTTGTTGTTGTTGCACCAGTCCGTTAGCCTCTGCACTTCCTCTCTGTATGCTGACTCGTCGTTCTTGCTAATAAGACCCACCACGGTCGTGTCATCAGCGAACTTAATGATGTGATTTGAACTGTGTGTTGCTACACAGTCGTGAGTCAGCAGTGTGAACAGCAGGGGACTGAGCACACAGCCTTGTGGGGCCCCAGTGCTCAGTGTGGTGGTGCTGGAGGTGCAGTTCCCGATCCGTACTGACTGAGGCCTTCCGGTCAGAAAGTCTAGGATCCAGTTGCAGAGGGAGGTGTTCAGGCCCAACAGGCTCAGCTTCCCGATCAGTTGTTGGGGGATGATAGTGTTGAATGTTGAGCTGAAGTCTATGTACAGCATTTGAACGTATGCGTCCTTCTTGTCCAAGTGTGTGAGGGCAAGATGGAGTGTAGTGGAGATGGCATCGTCCGTTGAGCGGTAAGGACGATACGCAAATTGCAGTGGGTCCAGTAAAGGGGGCAGCAGCGTCTTGATGTGTCTCATGACGAGCCGCTCGAAGCACTTCATGATGGTGGGTGTAAGTGCAACGGGACGGTAGTCATTGAGACAGGACACAGTAGACTTCTTGGGCACGGGGACAATGGTGGTGGCTTTGAAGCACGTTGGAACGACGGCGCTGCTCAGAGAGATGTTGAAGATGTCGGTGAGAACATCTGCCAGCTGTTCAGCACATTCTCTGAGCACTCTGCCTGGGATGTTGTCTGGTCCAGCAGCTTTACGTGGGTTGACTCTTCATACGGTAGCGCAGCGCTGTGCGTACATTATTACTGTGTGATAGATAGTGATCTGTCTCAATATGACAGTGATGAACCCTGAGTGACGACTCTATGCAGCTAAGAGACGGTTGGTTTAGCCTGTCTGTCTGCTCCCTGGCCTGGGCTCTGGATTGTCACCGAATAACTAGGCCTCTTCTAAGACTATGAGCTATACTACAGGAAATGAGAGCAGCACCTTCCCAAGTGGGATGGACACCGTCCCGCCCTAACAGGCCAGCTTTGACCTCAAAGGTCTTCCAATTATCTATGAAGCCCACGTTGTTTTCGGAGCACCACCTGGACATCCAGCGGTTCAGCGACCATAACCTGCTGTAAGCTATGTCACCACGTCTCACTGGGATGGGACCAGAGCATATTACGTCATCGGACATCGCCTTCGCTAATTTAAACAACTCTATAAAGTTATTCTTACTAACCTCTGACTGACGAAGGCGTATATCATTAGCTCCAGCATGTACCACTATCTTTGAGAACCTGTGCTGTCCTAGAGCCCTAAGATTACCTGCTACTGTATGTCCGGTGCTCTGGATCCCGGGATACACCTAACCACTGCCGCTGGCGTCCCTAAAGGCCTGGCTAATTTTACGTGCCTCATTATAGAGTCTCCTATAACCAGAGCTCTTTTAGATTTCTCAGTGGGTGCATCAGTGAGAAGAGCAAACCTGTTGGACACGTGAAGCGCAGAAGAGGTGTGCTCCTGTGGGCTAGCCTTAGCGTTAGCTTTGGCTGATCGAGTATGCCGCCGTGTCGTCACCCACTCGCCCCGCTGTGAGGGCTCTAATGCCGGAGTCGGGGGCTGGTTATCTCCGCCTGCGGCACCCAGACTGTCCGCTACTGCAATAACGCTGCTCTCACACTATCTAACCCTCTTTAAAGTCTGGATGCACTCCACTTTCGCTGATATCCTTTCCGTCAGAGTGCTCACTAACACAGACCTATCATAAATAAAATTACCACTAACGACGGAGGAAGAATGTCTAAACATCCTGCACTCTACACAGTGAACGAGCTGAATATTAGACATGATATTGTACCTGAGTCTGAGTTTAGTTGTTTGGAGCTAAATTCCGTTTGTTGTTTTTTTAGACGAAGAAACTCGCGCATTCTCCAGAAAGCGCAGAAAAAGGCGAAGCCAAATAGTATAAAAATGTAAAAACAAGTTGCTATTAATATTATTATTGTATAAATGAGGAAGCTATGTAATTTAAACGCTGATACAAATGCCAAACTTTAGTGGCAACGATACAAAAACAGAACTCAGCATTGGGTATGTTCCAAAATCTTTTAAATTAGCAGTTATTAAACCAATAATAAAGAAACCTGCCCTCGACCCCTGTCAGCTGTCCAATTACAGGGCAATATCAAACCTCCCCTTTATCACTAAGATTTTGGGAAAGATAGTAGCGAAGCAGCTATGCTCATATCTACATAGAAATGGCATACATGGACTGTGTCAGTCAAGATTTAGGCCTCATCACAGCACAGAGACAGCACTTGTTAAAGTAGTAAATGACATCCTATTGGCCTCTGATCAGGGTTGTGTAACTATGCTTTTATTACTCGACCTCAGTGCAGCTTTTGACACCATTGATCACGCTATTCTTCTTCACAGATTAAAAAATGTAGTAGGAATTAAGCGTACAGCCCTCTCCTGGCTCAGATCCTATCTGACCGATCGTTACCAGTATGTAGACTTAAATGGTGATTATTCTGCATGTTCTCTAGTGGAGTTTGGTGTTCCACAGGGTTCAGTTTTAGGCCCACTGCTTTTTTCCCTTTACATGCTTCCTCTAGGCAACATAATCCGTAAGCATGGTATGTTTTCATTGTTATGCTGACGATACACAGTTATATGTCTCAGCAAAACCTGATGAAAAAAAAACAGCTTACTATAATTGAACAATGTGTGCAGGACATAAGAAATTGGATGCTAATTAAATTCCTTCTGCTTAATCCGGATAAGACAGAAGTTCTAGTCATAGGACTGCATACAGCTAGAAGTAAAATTTGAGATCACACCGTAACTTTAGATGGCCTTTCTGTTCTATCAAGTGAAAGACCTTGGTGTGATTATTGATTCCAGCCTTTCATTTGAAGCTCATGTAGATAATATTACCAGGATAGCATTCTTTCACCTCAGAAATATTGCCAGGATAAGAAATTTATTGTCGCTAAACGATGCAGAAAAACTAGTTCATGCTTTTATCACCTCTAGGTTGGACTATTGTAATGCCTTACTGTCTGGTTGTTTAGCTAGATGCATAAATAAGCTTCAGCTAGTCCAGAATGCAGCAGCGAGAGTCCTCACTAGAACCAGAAGATATGAGCACATCACCCCTATCTTATCTTCACTGCATTGGCTCCCTGTGAAATTTCGCATTGATTTGAAAATACTATTCTTTACATACAAAGCATTAAATGGTCTCGCGCTGCAGTACCTGAGCGAACTGCTAGTGTTTTACAAACCGCCACGGCTACTTCGCTTAAAGGATGCAGGCTGCTTGTCAGTACCACGTATTATGAAAAATACAGCTGGGGGGCAGAGCTTTGTCTTACAAAGCCCCAAAATTATGGAATAGTCTTCCAAATAGTGTTTGGGACTCAAACACAGTCTCAGTGTTTAAGTCCAGCCTAAAAACCTATTTATTTAGCCAAGCATTTTTATAAATAGATTTGCCTTAGGTAAAGGAGCGAATCTGGGGAACTCATGGACGTAGAGTATTATGGTGAACTGGTATGTTTGGATGCTGTCTTCCTCACTCTCATTGATCACTCAGGTTTGCTGACGGTGAGGTGATTGTTTGCTTTACATCTCAGGAAGCCCTCATGTTTGTGTTTCCTTCTGGCTCTCCCTTTTAGTTATGCTGTCATAGTTAGTCCTTTCGGAGTCTCTGCTTGCACTCTACAGTTAATATACATTCACATTATACATTGTGTGACTGTGACCATACCTAACTGCTATCTCTCCTCTTCTTCTCTCTTTCCCCCTCTTTCTCTTTCCTCTCTCCCCCTGTCTCCCCCTTTCACTTTTTCTTTCTCTCTGTCAACTACACATGTCGTTTCCGAGCTGTCAGTGATCCAGACTCCCTCTGCCCTCCGGACCTGTCTGACCCATCCTGGTGCCCTGTTTCTGGTTGAAGATCTCGTCACATGAATGCCCCGTGTGTCTCTCTGGGATGCGTCTGGTGTCTGGGATGATTCTCTCTACCTAGAAGATGGTTCTGGCCTTGACTGGTGTTGGCAACTGTTTTTCTGGAGACTTGACAGTTCGATAGTTCAGGACTGGAACTTCCTACAAGTCTACCTTGGTCTTTAATTACTACCTGGACTCCATATTAACATCAGTTAACATCAGCTATTATAGCTGAACTGCCTGCCACCTAACACACTGTATAAATGCAGATCATTTACTCCTTTCTGTTTCACCCAAATGAGGATGGGTTCCCTGTTGAGTCTGGTTCCTCTCAAGGTTTCTTCCTATTACCATCTCAGGGAGTTTTTCCTTGCCACTGTCGCCCTCGGCTTGCTCACCAGGAACAAACTGACCATTTTGATTCATACAAATTCACATTTCATACAAACTTAAATAATTCTTTTGATTGTGTAAAGCTGCTTTGCGGCAATGAAAATAGCTAAAAGCGCTATACAAATAAAATTGAATTGAATTGAATTGAATTATAGATTCCAGCCTTTCATTTGAAGCTCATGTAGATAATATTATCAGAATAGCTTTCTTTCACCTCAGAAATAGTGCCAAGATAAGAAATATACTGTTGCTAAACAATGCAGAAAAACAAGTTCGTGCTTTTATCACCTCTAGGTTGGACTATTGTAATGCCTTACTGTCTGGTTGTTCAGCTAGGTGCAAAAACAAGCTTCAGCTAGTCCATAATGCAGCAGCGAGAGTTCTCACTAGAACCAGAAGATATGAGCACATCACACCTACCCTATCTTCACTACATTGGCTCCCTGTAAAATTTCGCATAGATTTTAAAATACTACTCTTGACATATAAAACATTAACTGGTCTCGCGCCTCAGTATCTGAGTGAACTGCTAGTGTTTTACTGCTTGCACTCTACACTAAATATACATTCACATTATCTCTACCCCTTTCTCTCTTTCCTCTCTCTGTCAAGCTACACATGTCGTTTCTGAGCTGCCAGTGATCCAGACTCCCTCTGCCCACCGGACCTGTCTGACCCATCCTGGTGCCCCGCTTCTGGTTGGAGATCTTGTCGCATGGATGCCCCGTGTGTCTCTTTGGAATGCGTCTGGTGTCTGGGGATGGTTTCACTTTACCATAAAGACATTTCTGGCCTCGACTGGTGTTGACAGCTGTTTCTCTGAGGACTTGACTTGGCTGTGGTTGCTCGATAGTTCAAGATTGCAATTGTCTCCAATAACTACCTGGACTCCATATTTACATCAATTAACATCAACTGTTATAGCTGAACTGCCTGCCACCTAACACACTGTATAAATGCAGATCAATTTCTGCTCTCTGTTTCATCCAGATGAGGATGGGTTCCCTGTTGAGTCCTCTCAAGGTTTCTTCCTATTACCATCTCAGGGAGTTTTTCCTTGCCACTGTCGCCCGTGGCTTGCTCACCAGGAACAATCTGCTCATCATGATTCATGCACACTTACATTCCATACAGACTTAAATAATTCTTTTGATTGTGTAAAGCTGCTTTGCGACAATGACAATTGTTAAAATAACCCTTGACTGACAGGTGAATCCTGTTTGCCAGGTGAGTTTGGTTAGACGAGGGCCGCCAACCTTCCTGTAACTGAAAACTAACAGCCCTCCACATCAAAGCGATAAATAAGCTGTTTGTTCCATATTTTTGAGAATTAAAAAAACAATAATAATGAGTAATCATTGATATTCAGCCTAGTCATTTTGTAATTATTACTATACATTTGAAAAGGAAATTAGGGCGAGTGAGATGTAATGAACCTGAAGCTGATAAAATGTATAGGTGGAGAGGTTTAGGGATGAAGAGGTGTATAGGTGTAGAGGTTTAGAATGTGTAGAGGTGTGAAGGTTAAGAGGTGTATAGGTCTATAGGTGTAAAGGGGACGAGGTGACGAGGTGTAGAGGTGAAGAGGTGTAGAGGTGTAGAGGTGAAAAGGTGTAGAGGTGAAGAGGTGTATAGGTGTATACAGTAGGTGAAAAGGTTTATAGGTGTAGAGGTGTAGAGGTGAAGAGGTGTATAGGTGTAGAGGTGAAGAGGTGTAGAGGGTAAAAAGGTGTATAGGTGTATAGGTGTAGAGGTGTAAAGGTGACGAGGTGAAGAGGTGAAGAGGTGTAGAGGTGTATAGGTGAAAAAGTGTATAGGTGTAGAGGTGTAGTGTGTAGGGGTGTAAAGGTGAACAGGTGTAGAGGTGTAGAGGTAAACAAGTGTAGAGGTGATGAGGTGTAGAGGTGTAGAGGTGAAGCGGTGTATGGGTGTATAGGTGTATAGGTGAAAAGGTGTATAGGTGTATAGGTGTAGAGGTAAAGAGGTGTAGAGGTGTATAGGTGTAGAGGTGTAAAGGTGAAGAGGTGTAGAGGTGTATAGGTGAAAAGGTGTAGAGGTGTAGAGGTGTATAGCTGTAGAGGTATATAGGTGTAGGTGTAGCAATGTATAGCTGTAGAGGTGTAGAGGTGTATAGCTGTATAGGTGTGTAGGTGTAGCTATGAGGAGGTGTAGAGGTGAGGAGGTGTAGAGGTGAAGAGGTATATAGGTGAAAAGGTGTATAGGTGAAGAGGTGTAGAGATGTAGAGGTGTGTAGCTGTAGAGGTGAAGAGGTGTAGAGGTGTGTAGCTGTAGAGGTGTATAGGTGTAGAGGTATATAGGTGTATAGCTGTAGAGGTGTAGAGGTGTAGAGCTGTATAGGTCTAGAAGTGTAGAGGTGTATAGGTGTAAAGGTGCAGAGGTGTATAGCTGTAGAGGTGTGTAGCTGTAGAAGTGTGTAGCTGTAGAAGTGTATAGGTGTAGAGGTGTAGAGGTGTAGAGGTAAACATTAAAGCACTCTTTGTAAGTCGGTCTGGATAAAAGCGTCTGCCAAATGCCTAAATGTAAATGTAGAGGTGTAGAGGTGTGTAGCTGTAGAAGTGTAAAGGTGTAGAGGTGTATAGGTATAAAGGTGTAAAGGTGAAGAGGTGTATAGGTGTAGAGGTGAAGAGGTGTATAGGCGTATAGGTGTATAGGTGAAAAGGTGTATAGGTGTATAGGTGTAGAGGTAAAGAGGTGTATAGGTGTAGAGGTGAAGAGGTGTAGAGGTGTAAAGGTGTATAGGTGTATAGGTGAAAAGGTGTAGATATGTAGAGGTGTATAGCTGTAGCGGTGTATAGCTGTAGAGGTATATAGGTGTAGGTGTAGAGGTGTATAGCTGTAGAGGTATATAGGTGTAGCGATGTATAGCTGTAGAGGTGTAGAGGTGTATAGCTGTATAGGTGTGTAGGTGTATAGCTGTAGAGATGTAGAGGTGTATACTGTAGGTGTATAGGTGTAGAGGTGAGGAGGTGTAGAGGTGAAGAGGTACATTGGTGACAAGGTGTATAGGTGTATAGGTGTAGAGATGTAGAGGTGTGTAGCTGTAGAGGTGTATAGGTGTAGAGGTATATAGGTGTATAGCTGTAGATGTGTAGAGGTGTAGAGGTGTGTAGCTGTAGAAGTGTAGAGGTGTGTAGCTGTAGAAGTGTAGAAGTGTAGAGGTGTATAGGTGTAGAGGTTTTTAGCTGTAGATGTGTATAAGTGTGCAGTGCAGCAGCAATAAATATGCTGAATCCAAATCCTAACCCTAACCCCAGATTCACCTCTTCAACTAACTGACCAAAACTATCAAAACTCTTTCGTAAATTGATGGCTGTTCATGTTCTCCTGTACCTGAGGTGAACAATGTGACTGTAGATGTTACAGATGCCCCTGGTGTACAAGGACAGAGGAACGCGTTTAGTTACTGCCCCAGGTATTGACAGTGTGAGTACAAGTTGCCTTAGAGCCGTGGTTCAGAAGGGAAGATCAATATTACTCTACCCTTTTTTGTTGGTGTGCAGCATTTTGCGATGATCCCTAATTCATTGAGAATAATGGTGTTTATGCTTTTAAACATGTATAATTTAAGGCGGATGTAGCTTAAAGACAATGTAGAGAGGAAATATATGTGGGTATCTTATTTGCCGTTTTATTTACGCAGCTATTGAATTCGTAGATGTGAATATAAAACTAACTTTACCGTGGACACAAACCGGGTCAGTAGCGTACTGTATGTAATGAGCGTAATAACATCAATGGATACATTTGTTACATGGACCACAAATAAGCAGGTGATTCAGCATCATCAGCCTAATCAACCAAAAATCCAGCCGAAAGGAAAACATGATGAAGCCTACTGTATGTTGTGCTTGGATTCATGGTGGGGCAGAGGAGAGACACGTGTGTGTTTTGTGTCTTAAAATGCTGGCAGCAGACAGCATGAGATCCAACTAGTAGTTTTGAACTTGGTGTTATTTGATCTTATTGCTTTAGAAATTGATATTTCAATAAATAGTAAACTTGACTGATTTCATTATCATTTTGTTGACAAGTGGGGCTTGAAAATTCTATGAGGTTCCGTGTGGTGCTCTAAATGTTCTGAGGTTCCTTGAGGTGATGTGAGTTGCTGTGAGGTTCCGTGAGGTTCTGTGTGGTTTTGTTTGTGGTGTAGTGTGTAATGTATATTAGGTTGTACATTAAAGACCCGACACTCAGCAGTTGTTCTGTGTGTTACACTCTTTATTCTCTTTAATGTTTAATCCGCATGCACGTTGCACATGCAGGGCATTACACACCTCGTCGCCATGGCGATCAGGCCTGTTACACTTCCTTTATGATGGGCAGGGGGACTGTGATGTGATTGGCTAATGGTAATCAGTATTGGAGGGGCTTTGGGCATCACCAGAGGAGGATGAAGCCATGTATGTTATTTATTTTACTTTGCACAGCGAGGTGCACAATGTGTGTGTGTGTTTGACATAGCATGATTAATGTGTACCTCTTTCACTCCCTCTCTCTCTCACACACACACACACACACACACACACACACACACCACACACACAAGTCCTGATGAGTTGAGTTTGGCAGCACAAAGAGCCCTTATTCATTACACACACAAAAACAAAGACAGACAGACAGACAGACAGACAGACAGAATGACAGACAGCACATATGCGCACGCACACAAAGTGCAGAAGCAGTGTAGTTGTTCTTTACTGTAATCCATGATGTAATCACACTGATGATATCATCAAAAGAGATTTATTCTGTTTTTAGGTTATGTCGATGTGAAAATAGGACTTAATCCTGACTGTCGCACTTAATTCCAAGTGTGGTGCTTAATCCCAACCTTCACATTTAATCTTGAACATCACACATAATCCTGATCACTGTTTAATGCTGACCTTAGTTTTTAATTCCGCTTGTTTTGTTCATTCCTGATTTTATGTCTCATATCTAGCTGGACTGTTTAATTCTGACGGTAGTTTAATCCTGACTGTAGTTTAATCCTGACTGTAGTTTAATCCTGACGGTAGTTTAAACCTGACGGTAGTCTCCAATCCCTACTGCATTTTAGATGTCCAGCTGTAAGTCCTGCTGTACGAAGACTCGTTTGATTTACTTCGACTTTTAAAAAAGAAAAATTATGAGTAAATAAAATTATTTCTGCAACCTAAACTAATCTAAAATTGAATAAATGACATTTTTTAAAATAGATTTAAATTCTGTGATAAAGTAGATTTATTAGTCCAAGTTAATTTAGGCTCCAGTCATCATTACCTCAAATATGGAGCAAAATAATACATTAGGGGAAAACACCACCTCTACACACACACACACACACACACATGTATTTACACATACTAACAGCTACCAGTCAAAAGTTTGTACACCCCTCTCTAACTCCATGGTCGTCCCTGATGTTTATTTCTCTCTACACTGTAAAACAATACTGAAGATGTTTATTATCCCAAACACACAATAATCTCCTCTGAACAGTTGATATTGAGATGTTTATCTGCTCCTTCTGCTCTGTAAAGCTTCATAACGGCTCTAATCTGAGCTGCTGTTTGTTCATTGGTGATTTCTGAGGCTGGTGACTCTAAATGAACGTCTCTGAGCTGATTAAGATGTATTAAGTAAAACTGTTTGTTGTTGCTGAATTACTGAATGCTATGTGTGATATTTAACATGTTTTGAAAAAAAATCCAAGATTTGTTCTAAAGTGTAGAAAATAAATCCAAAATTTTGACTGGTACTCACATACACACAGACACACACAAGCAAACACACATACACACATATGTCTATCTCAAATGGAGAACCGTCTCACTGCATAGATACACA
This sequence comes from Clarias gariepinus, assembly GCF_024256425.1. Lineage (NCBI taxonomy): Eukaryota > Metazoa > Chordata > Actinopteri > Siluriformes > Clariidae > Clarias > Clarias gariepinus. The sequence continues at coordinate 47,887,877 of NC_071102.1, read as the reverse complement.
ACATTACTGTGTAGTGAACAAAATAAGCTCAAACTAAGTCTGTGTGTGTGTGTGTGTGTGTGTGTGTGTTTAATGTAGTGGCAGTGACTATAATGTTGTGTGTATCTACAGCATGCAGCGTTGTTGTGTGTGTGTGTGGGTGGGTGTGTGTGTGTACCACAGCGTGTCTTTGTGCACGTGCAAGTGTATTTGTATGCATGTTTTAGATTTTGTGTGTGGTGAGGTGACACCCTCTGGTGGTCAGTGGCAGTTTACGGAGTTGCCATGGAGACGTTACCACGTACTCAATAACCACAGTCATGCCTCTATCTCTGTCTCTCTCTCTTACACACACACACACACACACTCATACGCACACAGTGACACACAGATGAGCCCTGAACTTCAGCGTGTGTGTTCAGCTGAAAAATGCTGAAACAGTTAAAACTCCTGCAGTAGAAAAGATCTGAGGGCACGAAGCCCACTACAGTCTGGAGTGCACTTAGTAGTGAGCAGTAAGAGCCCCACCCTCCCCACATCCCCTTACAGGAGGGGTCATGGGATGTGTCCCTGCGTCCTGTCCCCTGCAGCTGGGGCCCTCAGGTTCAGTAAGACAGAGCGTAAAGGAACAAACAAACAAACAAAACAATAAACAAAGGTCCCATGACCACTGCTGTCACATGATCATTATTTATCCCATAAACTTATTAGTCATTTTATTTATTTTTCTTCTTATTATTATTATTGACAGAAAAGAAGCACAAGAGAGACAATGTCCCGCTGTGGTGAAGCTCCTCCTCCTGAGCACCAAATCAGCAGGATCAGAGAAAATGAGAGAATTTCTTCTAATTAAAATGAAAGAAAGATCCATGGCCCCTCTGCGTCAGTTCAACTGTTGTTGTTGTTTTTTTTATCAATCATGCAGGTTTCCTTCAGGTCCTCTAAGTCCAAAAGGAGGAAATAAAGCAACAGAACAGCACGTGCTCCTCAAACGTCCACAAAGAAGAAGAATTTAATTTATTAATTAAAGACTGAAGATGAAGATTAGTCTCTCGTCCACTGCGCTGCACTTTTATTTACGTGCTCGTGAAAGGTGCGTTGAGGGCATGGCTGTGTCCTCGTCAGTGCCCCGCCCCTCACCGGGTACCCAAGCTCTAAATTATGAGGTCACTCAGCATGTCGAGTAAACATAGATGATAAAACTCATCAGTAGCGGGCTGCGACGCCATTGGCTAGTTTTGCAGTAGGAAGAGCTCTCGGTAAGAGCATGCTGTTTATTGTTTAGTTTTCTTCTCTGGTTTTCTTCTTTCTTTCTTTCTTTCTTTAGTTCTTTTTTTCTCCAGCTTGTTTTTTATCCTTGTTAGTTTGAGAGGAGTCACACTGGAGACAACCATGCTTATTATACCCCCGGTCACACCCCAGCCCCTCCCACCCTGCCTCCAAAACACAGCCTTCTGGGTAATGCAGTCCAGAAGTCAGAGAGCGATGCAAAAGAGAGAGAGAGAGAGAGAGAGAGAGAGAGAGAAAGAGAGAGAGAGAGCAGGTAGCAAGACCACTCACTTTGCATTTTGCTGTGTTGCTTAAATTCCTAAAGTCTTACACACATTTACACACAAATGCACAAACACACACACACATGCACACACATATACACTACACTGGACCATCCGTGTGTGTTTGTGTGTGTAGTTACACGCATCTTTTCCGTCTCTCTCTGATTGTAGTGTGTATTAAGAGCAGGGTTTTAGCACCAGTCATCCTCGTCTGTCTCACTGTACGGTTCATGGAGACTCTTTCGAGGTGGGCGGGGCTGTGGAGCACGTTGCATGCCGTGGTGGGCTGGGCCTCGGCGGTGTGGAGATGGAGAGGAGGAGGAACGGTAGCCATTGGGCACACGTCGGTGATGAGAGGCAGGACTACGGTGAGAAGGACTGTGGTGGGTGGCGCCATGACGGGGCGTATGGGAGTGTCCTTGCATCACACTTTGCTCATAGTTCGGTGGCTCGTATTCAAAACGACGGTCATAAAATGGGGCACGGCGGGGGGAGGGCCGGCGAGAAGGTGGTCCAACAGTTGGAGGTTCACGGCGAGGAGTGGGCGGTGGGAGGGGTTTCCGGGGGGCAGGTGAGTATGTAACATGCGGACGAGGTGTGGGTGGAGTCGGGGGAAGCTGACGTCGAGTGCGGCGTGGCGTACTGGTTCCTGACGTTGAGGGAACTGGACTGACGCTCACAGAACTGCTTCCCTAAAAATAAACATTTTCAAAATTGAAAATGCACAATTATAATAGTGCAGATTGTATGTAAGATAAGTGTGCGTGTGTCTGTGTGTGTACCTGTCTTCGTCCCCTGCCATCTCTGCCTTCACTGGGGGAACGTGACCAGTGTGTGTCGTGTCTACTGTGAGGATGATGATGGTACTCTCGCTCTCTCTCATAACGCTCTTTCTCCACTGAGCTGTGGTGATGATGATGATGATGATGGTGGTGGTGGTGGTGATGCCGTCTGTCTTTGGCTCTTCCTCTCTCTCGCTCCCGCTCCTTAGGAGGAAGTTCACCTGACTGTGTGGTGGTGCTGAGATCAGTACCCAGACCTGACAGAACAAAGAGTAAAAATCATCTCTCTTAAGGAACACAGGTGTGTATGTGTGTCGGTGTGGGGGAGAAACCTGTATCAGCATCTGTGTAGCGAGTCAATGATCTCTCGGAAGTGCGGTGATTTCGATCCCTCTCTCGTTCTCTTTCTCTTCTCCGCCTGCCATGTCTAGGCCCTTCCTCTGACTCTACCCTCTCCAAAGAGTAATCATCCAATCGCATGCCTCGACCTGAACGCCCATGAACCAAGGAGCATGTAGAGCGCCTCAATGGACTGTCATCAGGAATGGTCTACAGAAAAAAAAGAGTAAAAATATTGTGTAAAAATAATGGAAGGGGGAGAGAGGGAGGGGGGAGTGAGATTTAGGTGTTTGTGTGAATGCAGTTTTAAAGCAGTCAACAGTGTGTGTGTGTGTGTGCGTGTGTGTTTAAGATGGACACACTCTTTCCTCATTGTTTCTCTTTCTTACTCTCTTTGTCTCACATTTTGTCTTTCTGTCTCTCTTTCTTTCTCTCTCTCTCTCTCTCTCTCTCTCTCTTTTACACACACACACACTTCAAAAAACAAGAACACTCACAGGTAGCTCAATACCATGCTACAACATACTGTACATCAAGAGAAAGGGATGGAGAAACAGAGGGAGAGAGAGAAGGATGTACATATGCTGAGGTTACTTTCTTGAAGTTTGTTTCTCCATTGCTGAAGAACAATGCAGGGTAGAACACACACACACACACACACACACACACACACACACACACAGTCACAAATAATACCAATAGATATACACCAGTATATACCAGTTTTTTGTCTTTTGGCCACAGTAAATGGATGTTATGTGGGGTGTATTGCGAGGGTGGGTGTACTGAGGGGTTTTAGAGTGTATTCTAGGTGCTTCTTCTTTGTCCTTTGATTCCTAGAATGTGGCTAGTGGAAGGGGGTGGTCCCATGGCTAATACACTTCTGTGTGTCCCACTGGATTTCGGATGCAGGGCATGATTCTATTTCTGGCGGTCAGTGGCTAAGATCTTTTGTAATTTATGTTGAGACGGCTGTTATCCATTTTTTCCCTGCATGCTTCACTGTAGTCTATTTCCGGGAGAAAAAAAAGGGAATATTTATTGGTTTGTCTCTCCTTCCTTTTGTGATGTTGGGTCATCACCATCTGCCTGCAGGGAAGGAAATTGAGCCATCTTCTTAAATACAGCAGATTATCACAAAGTCACCAAACCTTTATAAGAAAAAGGCAATAGCTTGTTTTAAAAAAACTGAAAAGGGACTGGGCCACGGCAGGGTGACCTACCACCCTCTGCACCCTGGTGGAGCCACTCCGTGCCTTTATGGACTTTTCAAAGTAAACAAGAAAGCAGGCCCCCTCAGACCTATAGTCAGCAATATTAATTCCGTAACTTACAACATTGCAAAATACTTGGCAACCATTCTGCCATCACTAGCGGGTCACACTGACCACAATATCCAAAATTCAGAACAATTTGTTTTTAAGTGGATACCAAGAACACCATGGTTTCCTTTGCCATTACATCACTCTTTACCAGCATCCACACCATAAAAGCCATTAGAAAGAGGTTGGAATAGAACAGCACCCTCAACACTAGAAGCAGCCTCAACCCAAACTATATCTGTCCTCTCCTGAGTCTCAACATCATCATCTTCTTCCCTTACAGAGCATATTAACTCAATTGTCATGCACCAAGGACAACAGTTTGGACTTTCTGGACTGTGCAATTCTTATAGAGAAAGATGGGAAACAGACCGTGCTTTACATATAGTTAAATTCCCATCACCCATTGCAGCACAAATTAAGTGTTATCAGGACACTGCACTACAGAACAGGGAACACCCCAACCTCCACTGAAGCTAAACAGAAGGAACACAAGCATCTCAAGGCAGCAGGGTTAGCTCTCATATCCTGTGGATATTGTAAGTGGGCCTTCAACAAAATAACTTCCAGACCCAAAAAAAGGATGACTTAGAGAGTTAAGACCCAGCCATACATATGTTGCTGGAGTGTCAGAGAAGTTAAAAAGGAGTTTTGGAAAGCACAACATACCAGTTCACCAGTTCACTAGGTGTAGGCTTTTATTAGATATCTGATAGCGGATGGTAGGGCACAGCGGTTGGCAATCTGCTTTTCTTGTTTGTCCAAACCTTCCTTTTCGGTCAGCATAGCAAATTAGAAATTAGATTAGAAAGGGCAATCTAAAATTCCTGCTTAAAAGCAGAAGTCATCAGATAGAACCAATCAACCCTGGCCTTCCGTTTTTGCCCAATGTAATTGAAGCTGACCACAGCACACTCAGTCGCGAGTTATTCAAAATATTTTCCCTTTGGGCCTCCGAGTGGCGCAGTGGTAGCGCTCGCCCTATCATCCGGAGATCGCTGGTTCGAACCCCGGGTGATGCTGTTGTCCTCTCACAGCCGGAGGCACAGAGAGAGCTAATTGGCCGATCTCTCTCAGGGGGGAGGAATGAGAGGTACTTGCGCTCCCACATTAATCACGGCTCTACAGCCAATCAGGGGCGTCTGTGAGCTCGCGCACGCGGAAGGAGCGGCTAGCGCTTTCCTCCAAGTGTGTTACTCCGCCCCTAATGGTGCGTGAGCAAGCAGTTCGAAAAAATGCGGTCGGCTGACGTCACGCGGTTTGGAGGAAACACAGGATAGTCTTCGCCCTCCTGACTGAGTGGTAGTAGTAGCTTAATGTGGAGCCCCCTAGTGACGGGAAGGAATTGGCTATGACTAAATTAGGGGAGAAAAAAAAAAAATATATATATATATATATATATATATATATATATATATAGAGAGAGAGAGAGAGAGAGAGAGAGATTTTTTTTTTTTTGAGGCTGTGACCAACTACCAAGTTGTGAAAATAGCACCAGATAGCAGGCGCAATTATGGATAACTGCCAGGCAACTGGAAATTGGCTGATAGATGGCCATTCTGTAAATGACTTGGCTTTTGAATCCAAGAATTTAACTATGAATCTGATGTTGTGTTGGGGCTTATTGTGGCCAGAATAGTATGATGTCTGTAATGACTCGGGTCACACGAGGGGCAGAACCACGTGGAAATGCTTTGCACTGTTTGGATCGGGCAAATCCAGGCTGCTACCCCAGGGAGTTCTGAACAGGCAAAGGTGCAGCCATTTATACACACGATTGCCAGGCAACGCCGCAATCAGCATGAACGCGTGTCACCTGGCGGCGTGTTTATTTGAGGGTCCTGACATCTAGACACTTCGTGCGATCATTTAGGTAGCACCGGTTAGGGATCAGGGCCAAAGACAGAACCAAAGCAAAAGAAAGAAAGTAACAAAGAAAGACAGACAGACGAGTGAGCTTTAGCGAGGGGGAGGGACAAAGCCTCTGTCTCCCTAAATCGCCGGCGAGTGAGAGTGAGAAAGAGAGAGTGACAAGACTCTGTTTAGTATGCGGTCTTAGTTATAATGGAAAGCACAAATTAAGAAATTCTCTCTCTCCAATAAATCCTCGGTAATGGTGAAGGAGCTCTGTTTATTTTGTGTTTTCAGTTTTCTTTAGTTTTCCTTTTAGTTTCTAATTAATTTTCCCACGCTATCGCCAAAAGGAAAGGTCTTTCTGTGCATATCATAAGCACTCTCCCATACTGCTATTTCATTGACCCCTTCTAAAGCCTGCGTTAGGGGTCTTATACTGTAAACATCTAAACATCAAATCAGATGTCATTGTGTCTGCTACTGTAGCTGCATTTAGTGCACTGGTGGTGTAATTGAGGTATTAGTATGTATTGAAGAGGTACAGTACTAGAGTGTGCTGGGGTATACCAGCAGCACTAGAGTGTACTGAAGTGTATTATGGTATATGTAGGTTTACTGTAGGGTTACTTGAATATATTAGGAAGTATTGGAGTGTATTGGCTTGCCTGTTGGATGTATAAGAGTGTACGGGGAGTGACTATTGGGGGTATTGTGGTATACTGGGGTGCATTAGAATATATTGTGGTGGTTTGTGGGAAATTGGGGTATATTACTATCCTACTATATAATAATCCTATTAAATATGGGGGTATTGCTGTACATTAATACAAATATCTACTGATTTCTACTCTAATACCTACTGTTTATAACCAACTACCCACACAAGTACCCTAAAATAATATCAGTAATATTAATAAACAGTCTGTGGGTGTGTTACATGTGTAATGCATGTTTGTTACTGTGTTAATATATGTGTTACAGAATGTTAAATGTTTTAGCATGTGAGTGTATAGAAAATGTATTAGTGTTTATTAGTGCTTTAGCTTTGTTAATAGCAAGGAAATTAGTGTGGCAACACACACACACACACACACACACACACACACACACACATGGATGGACATGGACACAAATACACAAACACTTCTTTAGGTTGTAAAAAATATTCAATGCCCCTTGCGATGACACACAAGCAGGAAAAGATGCACTGAGAATATTAGTACATCAAACATATATGAAGGGTTTGGTGTTAGCGTTAAAGTATTGTTAACGTAAAGAGCTGGCTAAAGGAAGAATGGAGTGATAGTGAAATGGAAGAATGAAAGGATGGGTGAAGAATGGAATGATGCTCACTTGGTGATGTAGTGGGAGGCGGGGCATGGAGACAGTCCTCCCTTCCAGTGGTAGTGATGTGTCAGTGTCGGAGTGAACAGGCATCATTCTCATTTCTACTGTCTGAAAAACACAAGAGTGAAAGTATGTGGACACACCCACCCACACACACCCACACACCCACACACACACACACACATACACACATACACACACACATTCTGCACTTTAAAGCTGTCTGAACATCCTGCACTTGACCGGAACCATACAGCAAATTCACTCTCTAATTTATGGAGTCAGATCAGTGTCACATTTCAAAAATAAATGTCACCTGCTTGACTAATAGATTTGTGATTTACATAGAAATAATATATAAAAATATATTTACCAGAAATTTCATAAATTTCTCTTTATTTACAGAATCACAAAGCTGCGTTTATAAACGCCTTAACTTTGTGGGCAGTGGTAGCTCAAATGTTTAAAGCTATGGGTTACTAAGTTACTGATTGGGAGGTCGGGGTTCAAGGCCAAACATGTCAAACCATTTACACTGTCAAGTTGCCACTGTTGAGCCCTTGAGCAAGGCCATAACTATCTGCTTCAGGGGCGATGTACCTGGCTGACCCTGTGCTCTGACCCAAACTTCCTAATAAAACAAACAACAAAAAAACACTTTTACTGTGTTGTAAGGTATATATAACAAATAATTAAAGATTATTATTTTTGCGACTTTCCTGATGTGATTAGATTCCCTGCAGCCTATCAAATTTCTCTTACAATTTTAGCCAATCACATGAAGGGAAATTTAAGGGTATGACCAAAGGCAGACCGCACTGTGTTAAATTTGTGTGCAAGTCAGACATACTGAACCTTCCATTAAGGAGTTGCCAAAGCGGACCACTCGATCTGCACATAACTTTAACACTCACACTAAATCTCAAAAGAGGCTATGTCATGGCCACGGTACATTTCTCCTTGATGTAAAGAGAATAACATTAATCAGGATAACATGCACATCACACCAGAAAAAGAAATTTTACCTCATGCATATCTTTTCCTACATCCCTCCTTTAATCCCCTATCCCCTTTTGACTCTATCACCCAAAAAACTCACTCACTCACTTATTACCATCACTCATCGTCTATACCACTTTATCTTTTATGCAGGGTTGCGGCCTGAAGACTATTCCAGGAGACTTAGAGCATGAGGCAGGAATGTCACGAAATGACGCTGAGAAATCCAAGCGCAGATGTGGAAAAAAACATTAGTGAGGTAACAGAGCCAAATCGCATCACAAAAGTCATCGTCAAAAGACGAAGCAAAAATTCAGTAACCGGGAAAACAATTATCGAGGTAACAAATCCGAAAACTTAAAACAAAAGGTTGTAGTCAAAAAGGGGCAGCGATAAAGCAATGATAGAAATTCATGAACCCTAGGAACCACTGAAGTTCCTGCCATGAGGTGGGCATGGGAAAATTCACGACTGCTTGGAGTTTGGTCGACTTCATCCTGTTGCCGGAAGGCCCAATGACTAATCCGAGAAACATGGTAAATGTTATGTAAAATTCACACTTCTCTGCTTTAACAAACAAATCAGCACCTGCCGAACATGGTGTTGATGCTCCACCAGGTCTCAAGAAAAGATTGTACACGAGTGTCATCCAAGTACACGAGCACCAATGAGTTGAGAAAGTCTCTGAGTACATCGTTAATGAGGGCCTGAAAGACTGCGGGAGCTTTAGTTTAGAAACTAGAGGGGCGAAAGTTTCCCGTTTGTATCAGCGTTTTAATTATATAGCTTTTCGTTTATACAATATTAATATTAATAGCAGCTAGTTTTTACATCTTCATACTATTTGCCTTTTTTTCCACCTTTTTTGCGCTTTTTGGAGAACGCGCAAGTTTCTTCCTCTAAGAACAACAAACGGAATTCAGCTCAGAACAACTACAATTCCGACTCAGGTACATTATCATGTCTAATATTCAGCTCGTTCAGTGTGTACAGTGCAGGATGTTTAGACATTCTTCCTCCGTCGTTAATGGTAATTTTACTTGTGATAAGTGAGTGCTAGTGAGCACTCTGACGGAGAAGATTTTAGTGTTAGAGGAGCGCATCTAGACTTTAGAGAGGGTTAGAGAGTGTGAGAGCAGTGTTATTCCTGTAGCGGACAGTCTGGGTGCCGCAGGCGGAGATAACCAGCCCCCGACTCCGGCATTAGAGCCCTCACAGCGGGGCGAGTGTGACGACTCTGCGGCATACTCGTTCAGCCAAAGCTAACGCTAAGACTAGCCCACCGGAGCACAACTGCTCTACGCTTCACGTGTCCAGCAGGTTTGCTCTCCTCAGTGATGCACCCGCTGAGAAACCTGAAAGAGCTCTGGTTATAGGAGACTCTATACTGAGACACGTGAAATTAGCTAGACCTTTAGGGGCGCCAGCGGCAGTGGTTAGGTGTATCCTGGGAGCCAGAGCACCGGACATAGCAGGTAATCTTAGGGCTCTAGGACAGCACAGGTTCTCTAAGATAGTGGTACATGCTGGAGCTAATGATATACGCCTTCGTCAGTCAGAGGTTAGTAAGAATAACTTTATAGAGGTGTTTAAATTAGCAAAGGCGATGTCCGATGACGTAATATGCTTTGAGACGTGGCGACAGAACTTACAGCAGGTTATGGTCGCTGAACCGCTGGATGTCCAGGTGGTGCTCCGAAAACAACGTGGGCTTCATAGATAATTGGAAGACCTTTGAGGGCAAAACTGGCCTGTTAGGGTGGGACGGTGTCCATCCCACTCGGGAAGGTGCTGCTCTTATTTCCTGTAGTATAGCTCATAGTCTCAGAAGAGGCCTAGTTAATTGGTGACAATCCAGAGTCCAGGCCAGGGAGCAGACAGACAGGCTAAACCAACCGTCTGCTAGCTGCATAGAGTCGTGACCCAGGGTTCATCATATTGAGACTGTGTCTGTTCCCCGAAAGTCTGTTTTAGTAATTTAATTAACATAAAGACCACAAACTTGGATCACACTGAATGCGCAGCCGGTACCTCTGATCTGAAGCTAGGACTGTTAAATATTAGATCTCTCGCATCAAAAGCAGTTACAGTTAATGAAATGATTACAGATCAGGAGTTTGATATACTCTGTTTAAGAGAAACCTGGATTAAACAGGACGAGTATGTAGCTCTAAATGAAGCTAGTCCTCCTGGATACAGCTACATACACCAGCCTCGGTTAACTGGTAGAGGAGGAGGCGTCGCAGTTATACACAATGATAATTTGACTTTTGTACAAAAACACGGACATAAATTTAATTCATTTGAAGTTCTCTATAGTCACATAACAAGTGTAGCTATAAATATTAAGTCAGCTCAGTCGATTGCACTAATCGTCATTTATAGACCTCCAGGGCCGTACTCTGAATTTCTTACTGAATTTGCAGATTTCCTCTCAAACCTAGTCGTTTCTGTAGACAAAGTGTTAATTGCTGGAGATTTTTATATTCATTTTAAGAATCCAGAAGACCCTCTGAGAACTGCATTTATGTCCATACTGGACTCGGTAGGAGTAAATCAGTGTGTAGTAGGACCCACTCATAAAGCAGGTCACACTTTAGATTTAATAATATTATTTGGATTAAGTATAAGAAATTTATTTACAAGACCACTATCTGAAGTTATCTCAGATCACTATCTTGTCTCAATTCAAGTGTGTCACAGTAATAATGTACACACAGCGCCGCGCTACCGTATGAAACGTACATTCACATCAACTACCACACGGAATTTTATCGGTAATCTCCCAGAGTTCCCAACTTCGATTAGATCACCGTCTGACCCCACAGAACTCGATCAGGCGACTGAATATTTAGAGTCGACATTCCGTTAGACCTTAGATAATGTAGCTCCAGTTAGAAGAAAAATTATTAAAGAAACTCGCTTCCTGGTATAACGACCACACGTACTTTAACACGCGTACTGTGTCTTTGGAATGCGTCTGGTGTCTGAAGATGGCTTCACTTTACCATAAAGACGGTTCTGGCCTCGACTGGTGTTGGCAGCTGTTTCTCTGAGGACTTGACTTGGCTGCGGTTGGTCGATAGTTCAAGATTGCAATTGTCTCCAATAACTACCTGGACTGTGTAAGTGCAGATCAATTCCTGCTTTCTGTTTCACCCAAACGAGAATGAGTTTCCTGTTAAGTCTGGATCCTGTCAAGCTTTCTTTCCATTATCATTTTGGGGAGTTTTTCCTTGCCACTGTCGCCAGGGGACAATCTGCTCATCTTGATTCATGCACACTTACATTCCATACAGACTTAAAAAATTATTTTGATTGTGTAAAGCTGCTTTGGGACAATGACAATTGTTAAAAGTGCTATACAAAGAAATTGAATTTAATTAAATTTAAAACAGAGCAGATCTTTTAAAAGGAGCAGATCTCGGGGACTCATGGACGTAGAGTCTTATGGTGAACTGGTATGTTTGGAAGCTGTCTTTCCCACTTTCATTAATCACTCAGGTTTGTTGACGGTGAGGTGACTGGTTGCTTTACATCTCAGTTCCCCCTCAGGTCTGTGTTTCCTTCTGGCTCCTCCCTTTTAGTTATGATGTCATAGTTAGTCCTGCCGGAGTCTCTGCTTGCACTCTACACTAAATATACATTCACCTTATACATTATGTGACTGAGACCAGACCCAACTGTTATCTCTTCTCTTCTGCTCTCCTGCTCTTTCTCCCCCCCCCCCTTCCCTCTCTCTGTCGAGCTACACATGTCATTCCTGCTGCCAGTGATCCTGACTCCTTCTGCCCTCCGGACCTGTCTGACCCATCCTGGTGCCCCGCTTCTGGTTGGAGATCTCGTCACATGGATGCCCCGTGTATCTCTTTGGGATGCGTCTCGTGTCTGGGGATGATTCTCTATACCTAGAAGATGGTTCTGGCCTTGACTGGTGTTGGCAACTGTTTCTCTGGGGACTTGACAGTTTGATAGTTCAGGACTGGAACTTCTTACAAGTCTACCTGGGTCTTTAATAACTACCTGTACTCCATATTAACATCAATTAACATCAGCTATTATAGCTGAACTGCCTCCCACCCTACACACTGTATAAATGCAGATCAATTCCTGCTTACTGTTTCACCCAGATGAGGATGGGTTCCCTGTTGAGTCTGGTTCCTCTCAAGGTTTCTTCCTATTACCATCTCAGGGAGTTTTTCCTTGCCACTGCCCCCCCGGCTTGCTCACCAGGGACAAACTTACCATTTTGATTCCTACACATTCAAATTCCATACAAACTTAAATAATTCTTTTGATTGTGTAAAGCTGCTTTGCAACAATGACAATTGTTTAAAGCTCTATATAAATAAATCTGAATTTTATTTAATTGAAGGGGAAACAAGCCGGTGTGAGAAACAGCCTGAGAATCTGTGCACACTGCACACCTCTGTCTAGCATCCTGCTTCTCAATGTCCAGTCTCTGGAAAAAGAAGCTTGATGACCTCAGGGCCAGGGTAAAGTTCCAGAGAGACATTTAGGGCTGCAATCTTGCCTGTTTCACCGAGACATGACTGAGCCCAGCGGCACAAGACCACGCCATCTAGCTGGCAGAGTTCTTCTCGGTTCACCGCATGGACAGAACACAGGGCTCAAGGAAAATCTAGGGAAGGCAGCATGTGTTCAATGCATTGTTCCTCTCACATAAATACAAACAAAACATACATACAAAATACAAACAAAGGAAGGCTTAAACAGGAAGTTCCAGTTAAAAAGGAGATTACGTGGTGGACAGGCCAATCAGTAGCCGCTTTACAGGATGCATTTGATTATGCAAGCTGAGACATGTGTAGCTTTGATGACCTTAGATAATGTAGCTCCATTTAAATCAAAATTATTAGAGATAAGAAACTTGCTCCCTGGTATAACGACCACACACGCACGTTAAAACAGACCGCTCGAAAATAAGAACATAAATGGCATCAAACTAAATTGTTAGTATTTCAAATAGCATGGAAGGAGAGCATCCTGAACTATAGAAAAGCTCTTAGTGTAGCTAGATCAACATATCTCTCCACTCTTATAGAAAATAACAAAAACTTCATGAACTTTTTTAAAATAATAAAATTGTAAAAATTAGGCATAAAATTGAGGCTTTAAAACCAAACAATGTAATTGATGCAGATGTTAATCTAGCCATGTCAGATCAGAACCTAGAATACTTTACTCCCCTTGAAGAGAATGAACTAATTTCACTCATCTCTTCTGCAAATTCATCAACCTGTATATTAGATCCTGTACCGACACATTTTCTTAAACAGATAGTACCAGCAATAATAGAACCCCTGTTAAGAATAATTAATTGGTTAGCATTGGTTATGTTCCAAAATCTTTTAAATTAGCAGTTATTATACCGATTATTAAGAAACCTGACCTCGACCCCTGTCAGCTGTCCAGTTACAGACCAATATCAAACCTCCCGGCTATCTCTAAGATTCTGGAAAAGATATTAGCGGAGCAGCCATGCTCATATCTACAGTAGGTAGACAACCAGAATGTTGTTTTTTTTTTGTTTTTTTTTTCCCGGCCTGTCAGTAACACAGATAACACATGACAATGCATATGTGTAGCTATGCTATCATCATTCACAGCCTTTTTTTTATTTTTTTATTAATTAATTAAATTTTATATACCCTTTTATTTAACCATACTTGACAGACAAAACCAGGGAAAAACAGGAAAGAAGAAGAAGAAGAAGAAAAAAAAGTAATTATATATATATATATATATATATATATATATACTGAACAAAAATATAAACGCAAAACTTTTGTTTTTGCTCCCATTTTTTATGAGATGAACTCAAAGATCTGAAACATTTTCTACATACACAAAATAACCATATCTTTCAAATATTGTTCACAAATCTGTCAAAATCTGTGATAGTGAGCACTTCTCCTTTGCCGAGATGATCCATCCCACCTCACAGGTAAAAGGCCACTTTGAAAGGTTCAGTTGAATCACACAGCACAATGCCACAGATGTCGCAAGTTTTGAGGGAGCGTGCAATTGGCATGCTGACAGCAGGAATGTCCACCAGAGCTGTTGTTCGTGAATTAAATGTTCATTTCTCTACCATAAGCCGTCTCCAAAGGTGTTTCAGAGGATTTGGCAGTACATCCAATCGGCCTCACAACCGCAGACCACGTGTAACCACACCAGCCCAGGTCTTCCACATCCAGCAGGTTCACCTCCATGATCGTCTGAGACCAGCCACTCGGACAGCTGCTGAAACAATCGGAGTGCATAACCAAAGAATTTCTGCACAAACTGTCAGAAACCGTCTCAGGGAAGCTCATCTGCATGCCGTCGTCCTCATCGGTGTCTCGACTTGACTCCAGTTCTTCATCGTAACGGATTTTGACAGATTTGTGAACAATATTTGAGAGATATGGTTATTTTGTTTATGTAGAAAATGTTTCAGATCTTTGAGTTCATCTCATTTAAAATGGGAGCAAAAACAAAAGTGTTGCGTTTATATTTTTGTTCAGTATATATACATACATACATACACATACACACACATATACATACACACACATACACACATACATATATATCTACATATACACAAATACACACATATACATACATACACACAATAATAATATAGAAAGATAGAAAGAAAAACAGAAAAAAAAATAATAATAATAAAAATTAAAAAATAGAATTTGCTTCCATACCTGCTGACAAAAAGAGAAAACACCAGAGGACACAACATCAGAAAAACTGCAGCAACAATCAACATCTATATGCCTCACGGTAAATACTAAATGTTAAATGTTATTAAGCAGCACACATAACTAATATTAAAAAAATAAGTTTTGAACAGCAGATCAAGACAGTGTGTGTCTGTGCACCCCTGTTTTTACACCAATGTGAATGCTTGTGTGTACATCTGTGTGCACACCTGTGTGTATGAGCGCGCTTATGTTCATAAGGTTCCTCCATGTAAATGTTTGATAGTGTGTGTGGGGAACAACCGCTCCGTCCCGCAAGGCATGAAGCAGACATGGAAAAGACCCGAGCCCCAAACATCCAGAGGCCCCCCAGGGCCCGAGACCCCCAGGAGAATCACCGCAGGGACAACCGCGACCCCCACCCAGAAAGGGGCAAAGGAGAGCCCGAACGTGGGTCATCCGACAGCCACAATGTAGATGCCTTAGGGTGCTGTGGCGGCAAGCCCGCAGGCTCCGCCGGCAGCCGACCCCACCAGGGCAGACCGGCTCTTGGGCCCGGACATCCAAGGGACCCCCACCCCCCAACCGGGGCCCAGCAAAGCCAGGAGGGTCAGGCTCCGGCAAGCGATCACCGAGAGTGGGCCAGCGCTCACCCGAGCATCCTGCCCCGGCAAGAGAAACCACCAACGCACCGGTTGCCAGGGGCATCCTCCACCGGCAGGGCATGGTGGTGGGGTGGGGGGCAATAAGATGATAAGTGACCAGAATGGTTATTACCGTCACGCTCACCGCCGTGGGAAAATGGCAGCAGCCAAAATAAATCAGTTGCATTTTAAAGTCATTCGTAAAATGACCACCAGGTGGCGCAAAGTGACATTTTTCACTCTATGCAGTTTTAAATATAATTAAGCAATAAAAAAGTCTTAACAATATGTTGTATTGAAGAAATACTACAGTGATTATAATTTTTACATCTGAGAACTTTATACAACGAAAATGAAAAATCTGAACATTGGTTAAATGTTGTTTGGACAGACGATCAAGTTCACTAGCTGATCATTTTATTTGTACAAAGAATAAACTGTTATATAGCATATCTGTTTTTATCTGTTTATTGTTATCTAAAAAAATTAATTCAAAAATACATCAAACTTTAAATATAGAAATAACTGGTAAAATAGACTTTCAGAATAAAACATTACAATAACTCAAAAGAGGCGCACTAAAAATGCTGTGTTGTTTCTGGAAACACATCGTTGGGTGGTTTATGCTGGGTTAAAATTCTGGGTTATTTCGGGTACTTTAAACACATTGTTGTGTTGCTCATGTTGGGTCATATGAAATGTAGTGAGTCATTTACAAATGAACACCTGGTTGGGTTATTTTGACCCAACAACTGGTTAATTCTTTATTCTCTGGTTTCTCCAAACGACTGCGCAATGTTTCAAATATTACTGTTATTGTGTCACAAGTGTAGTTTTCAGAGATTTAAGCTTCAGAAAATCTCCCGGCGCTCTGCGCATAACACTGGCCCAACGTAGCCACGGAAAGAATTTCTAAACCTGGCTATTGTTGTTTAACAATATTATTGTTGTTGGCTATTGTTGAGACGCATCAAGATGCCCGCCTCAATGGACCCACTGCAATTTGCGTACTGTCCTAACCGCTCAACGGACAACGCCATCTCCACTACACTACATCTTGCCCTCACACACTTGGACAAGAAGGACACATACGTTTGAATGCTGTACATAGATTTCAGCTCAGCATTCAACACTATCATCCCCCAACAACTGATTGGGAAGCTGAACCTGTTGGGCCTGAACACCTCCTTCTGCAACTGGATCCTGGACTTTCTGACCGGTAGGGCTCAGTCAGTACGGATCGGGAAATGCACCTCCAGCACCACCACACTGAGCACTGGGGCCCCACAAGGCTGTGTGCTCAGTCCCCTGCTGTTCACACTGCTGACTCACGACTGTGTAGCAACACACATTTCGAACCACATCATTAAGTTCGCTGATGACACGACCGTGGTGGGTCTCATTAGCAAGAACGACGAGTCAGCATGCAGAGAGGAAGTGCAGAGGCTAACGGACTGGTGTAAAGACAACAACCTGTGTCTAAATGTTGACAAGACAAAGGAGATGGTTGTTGACTTTAGGAGGACACGAGGCAACCATTCCCAGCTGAGCATCAACGGCTCCTCTGTGGGAATTGTCGAAAACACCAAATTCCTGAGTGTCTACCAGTGATCCAGACCACCTTCTATAGAGGGACTATCGAGAGCATCCTGAGCGGCTGCATCACTGTCTGGTTTGGGAATTGTGCCATATCGGAGCGCAAAACCCTACAGCGGATAGTGAGGACAGCGGAGAAGATCATCGGGGTCTCTCTTCCCTCTATTGAAGACATCTACACCACATGCTGCATCTGCAAAGCCACCAGCATTGTGGCTGATCGGACACACCCCTCTCACACACACTTCACACTCCTGCCATCTGGAAAAAGGTACCGAAGCATTCGGGCACACACATCCAGACTGTGCAACAGCTTTTTTCCACAAGCCATCCGTCTCCTCAACAAAAAGGGACTGGACTGATAAACACAAACACACACACACACACACACACACACACACACACACAAACATTATCACACAGCTTAACTCAACTACCTCAAAATATTGGGACTGGACTGACTAATCAACACAAGTGCAGACACACTGACCTACACCACCAAACTATCGTACACACCAACCTGTAAATGCTTCACTGTTTATCTCTTTTGCACAATGCTCATTACTGGACTACTTTTTGCACTAATTCCTCAATTCTTGCTGCTGTGTTAAGAAAATGTTTATGTTTACCCACTACCTCAACACCATATTTTATGTTCTGTTATGTCGTGGTTGCGCACTCTCACTTTGTTGTTGCTCTCGTTTGGACATTTGCACGTGCACTTTATGTTGCTCTATGCCTACTTGAATTTAAACTTGAACTTAATTACAATATTTGTTAATTTAATTTAAATGAGGTTTGGGCTCAGGATTTGGTATTTGTAACGGGTTCGAGCCTATTTGCACGGGGCGGCACCATGAAGCACGGACACGAGGCGAGGTCTTACAGGAAAAGGAATAATTTATTTAGGTAAAATGGGAAAGGAAAGGTTTAAAGGAAAGAGGATGGAAAGAAACGTAAAGGGATGAAGTTGGCGCTGTTGAAGCTGGCGAAAGGTGGCGGTGGGCAGAGTGACAGAACGGAGCATGCGAAGCACACTTGCTTTTATAATGCAGAGCCGGAGATGCCTACAGAGTGAACGAGGTGCGATATTAGATTTGGGCGCATGCCCATCACAGGCGCACGCCGTGACATATCGTGATCCTCGTCTTTAACTTCCTACGTAGTCTAATCAGTGCTCAGCTGCACGCATAAGATAAAAAAATGCGTTGGGGGAAAAACAGAAAAGAGACTTACTCTGACCATTTTAATAATTCACGTATACACGGAGTTTTGGTAAATTTTTTGATGCGGTCAAGTTCCCTGAAAACAATACAGAATAGCGTTTGCTTTAATTATTTTACAAAATCATAAAGTTTTTTCTTCATTGTGACGCCTAAAAATAGATGCAGGATTATTTTATATAGTCTAAATAAAACTGCTTTTCTAAACATAGGCTATTGTTGTTTATCTCCTTTTCTTTAATATCCTACAAAGTCTAATCAGCGCTCAACCGCACGCATAAAGTTTTCGCGGAGGAGTTTTCTTGAAATATTTAATAATATTTATGTTCCTATTATAATTCCTATTTGTCCTGGGATGTTGTTCTTTTAGTGTTTTGAAGACATGCAGTGATTCAGGCCTCTTTTTAAATTTCTGCAAATTTTATCTTCTGGATTCTAGATTCTAAAATTGACATTATTAATGTTTTACTGGAATAGAGGAAATGGAGATTTTCCTTATCATAACATAAATTGTATTGGTTGTAATCAGCTCAATTTTATAAAAGATTACAACAAAAACCAAAAAAATATTCCATTTGTATTTTTCACCTCCAAAATAGCATAAAAATCAGGGGTTGTGTTTAGAATGATTAAAAACAATACAAGGCATGTTATGATAAGAAAACTTTTTATCTCATCCATTCCGTCAATTCCATTCTACGCTCAAGATCACCGAAAAAAAATACAGAACCCTGTTTACTTTCTTTATTTAACAAAATCATAAAGCTTATATACGTAGCTTATATAGTTTTACTATATAGGTTTTGCACATTAATCTGACAATGTTTTAATTTTATGGTCATTTAGTTTCATTCATTTCAGTTAATAAATCTACTACAAATTTAAAGAACACAAAATATAAGATTACACAAGGCCCTGCAAGTGTAGCTTTTCTAATTACACATAAAATCTAGAGACTCAGTGTGTTAACGTTTACGTTGATTAAATTCGATCCTAAAAATATTGAATAAAATTTTAATGATACATTTTTACTATAATGTTACTACTTTGATTATGAATTTGTTTAATTACAATGTTTCACTTGATTTTGTCTGCAACTACGTGCGGCTCTAGACGAGCCGCGGCTCATTAAGCCTGAAGAGAACAAACTAATGTCTGAGGCGTCAGTCTATAGCTATATAGCGCCACTCAGCTGTAAAAGCCAGCAAACGCACAAACCCAAATACTGTCGCCATACGCCACAACGGTAAAAGTACAGAAATAGCATACATGAACAGTATCAGTCAGGATTTAGGCCTTATCACAGCACAGAGACAGCACTCGTTAAAGTAGTAAATGACCTCCTATTGGCCTCTGATCAGGGTTGTGTAACTATGCTTGTATTACTCGACCTCAGTGCAGCTTTTGACAACATTAATCATAGTTTTCTTCTTTACAGGTTAGAAAATGTAGTAGAAATTAAGGGAACAGCTCTCTCCTGGCTCAGATCCTACTTGACCGATCATTATCCGTATGTAATCTTAAATGGTGATTATTCTCTGTAGAGTTTGGTGTTTCACAAGGTTCACTTTTAGGCCCACTGCTTTTTTCCCTATACGTGCTTCCTCTGGGCAACATAATCCGTAAGCGTGATATTAGTTGAAAATAGGGGTCTAACTTATTTTCACTTTATTGGCTCCTTGTAAAATTTCACATTGATTTTTACTATTTTAAATCAATCAATCACGTCATTGTATCTGAGTGAACTGCTTGTGTCTTACGATCCGCCACACCTACTTTGATCAAAGGATGCAGGCTGCTTGTCAGTACCGCGTATTATGAAAACTACAGCAGGGGCAGAGCTTTTTCTTACAAAGCCCCAAAGTTATGAAATAGTCTTCCAAATAGTGTTCAGGACTCAGACACAGTCTCTATGTTTAAGTCCAGGCTAAAAACCTATTTATTTAATTAAGCATTTTTGTAAATAGATTTGCCATAGGTAAAGGAACAGATCTTGGGGACTCATGGACGTAGAGTATTATAGTGAACTGGTATGTTTAGATGCTGTCTTCCTCACTCTCATTGATCACTCAGGTTTGCTGACGGTAAGGTGATTGTTTTCTTTACATCTCAGTTCCCCCTCATGTCTGTGTTTCCTTCTGGCTCTCCCTTTTAGTTATGATGTCATAGTTAGTCCTGCCGGAGTCTCTGCTTGCACTCTACAGTTAATATACATTCACATGATACATTATGTGACTGCGACCATACCCAACTGTAATCTCTCCTCTTCTGCTCTCCCCTCTCCTGTTCTCTCTCCCCATTTCACTCTTTCTCTCTCTCTGTTGAGCTACACATGTTGTTCCTGAGCTGCCAGTGATCCAGACTCCCTCTGCCCTCCGGACCTGTCTGACCCATTCTGGTGCCCCTCTTCTGGTTTGAGATCTCATCACATGGATGCCCTGTGTGTCTCTTTGGGATGAGTCTGGTGTCTAAGGATGGTTTTACTTTACCAAGAAGAAGGTCCTGGCCTCGACTAGTGTTGACAGCTGTTTCTCTGAGGACTTGACTAGGCTGCAGTTACTCGATAGTTCAGGACTGGAATTTCCTACGAGTCTACCTGAGCCTCCAATTACTACCTGGACTGCATATTAACATCAAATAATATCAACTGTTATACTGAACTGCCTGCCAACTTACATACTGTATAAATGCAGATCAATTCCTGCTCTCTGTTTTACCCAGATGAGGATGGGTTCCCTGTTGAGTCTGGTTCCTCTTAAGGTTTCTTCCTATTACCATCTCAGGGAGTTTTTCCTGCCACTGTCGCCCTCGGCTTGTTCACCAGGGACAAACTGACCATTTTGATTCATACACATTGTCTCACATTTCATACAGATTTTCATTTTCTTTTAATTTTTGTGAAGCTGCTTTGAGACAAGAGGGATTGAGTTAAATTAAAAAAAGGCAAATTATGCAGATTTCTGCACTCTGCAGGTTGTGTATAAATCTAATAAGCCCATTGTAAGTGTCCGCCACTAGAGGCCACTGTTTTTATTTTGTAGTTTTGTTGGCCGACTCAGTTTCCCAGCAGGCACCTCGGTCAGGTGATGCGGGTGTACACCTGAACCGAGGTAGCCATCAATCAATCTATAAATAGCTGCTTAGACTGGGAAACTGGGTCGAGCATTTTTGGTAACACCACTGTCATTTGTGTGGGCTTTTTGTTCTATGTTTAGTTTGTACTTTGATTTTAGTTGTGTTGACTTGGGCTCTCTTATTGGCAATGTCTCTGTGTATGTTTTGTGTGTTTGTGTTAGTGGAGCTGATTCAGTCCTGTCCTCCTGTGTTCTTGTGGTTAGCTAGAGCAGGTAAGTAGTTAGGTGTGTGTGTGGCTAGGAGCATGATTAGCTAAATTCTATGTTGAGTTACAGTACAGTTACAGTACTAGCATGCTTCTAGCCATAGCCCCTCTGTGTCTCTAGCTGTCCTGTGTTTCCTCTCCCCCTAGTGTCCCAGTGTGCCTAGGTTTAGAGTGCTGTCCCTCCTGGCTTTGGAGTAACGACTAGCTTGTGAGTGCCGCCTCGCTTAGTCTTGGAGGGCTGCCTCGCCTAGCCACTGGGTATCCTTTGTCTGTGTTTCTGTGCCCTATTCCCTAGTGTGTTTAAGCTATTAGGTAAGTATAGCTTAGTGCATGTTGGGGCTAAAGACATGCTTAGCTAGGTGTATGTGTAGCTGACTGCCATGGTTAAGCTTAGCTTAACCATGTTTAGCTAAAAGCCATGCCTAGCTGATTGCCATGTCTTTAGCCCTCGTCCCGTCCCTCTCTTTGTCTCTTGTCTCCCGTTCTTCTCTAGTGTCTCCCGTTCTTCTCTAGTGTCTCCCGTTCTTCTCTAGTGTCTCCCGTTCTTCTCTAGTGTCCAGTTTCAGCTCCATGCCTCGTTTGTGTCCTGTTATGTGTTTTGTGTCTCCCCCTGCCTGTGTCTCGCCACAGGACGTGTTTTGTGTCTCGCCACAGGACGTGTTTTGTGTCTCGCCACAGGACGTGTTTTGTGTCTCGCCACAGGACGTGTTTTGTGTCTCGCCACAGGACGTGTTTTGTGTCTCGCCACAGGACGTGTTTTGTGTCTCGCCACAGGACGTGTTTTGTGTCTCGCCACAGGACGTGTTTTGTGTCTCGCCACAGGACGTGTTTTGTGTCTCGCCACAGGACGTGTTTTGTGTCTCGCCACAGGACGTGTTTTGTGTCTCGCCACAGGACGTGTTTTGTGTCTCGCCACAGGACGTGTTTTGTGTCTCGCCACAGGACGTGTTTTGTGTCTCGCCACAGGACGTGTTTTGTGTCTCGCCACAGGACGTGTTTTGTGTCTCGCCACAGGACGTGTTTTGTGTCTCGCCACAGGACGTGTTTTGTGTCTCGCCACAGGACGTGTTTTGTGTCTCGCCACAGGACGTGTTTTGTGTCTCGCCACAGGACGTGTTTTGTGTCTCCCCCTGCCTGTGTCTTGCCAGAGAGCCCCTGTTAGCACAAAGTTAAGTATGGTTTGAGTTTGTTTGTTCCTTTGTTTGTATCTTTATTTATACTTTGTGTTTAACTATTATTAAAAAGACTATTTTGGGTTACATCACCCCTCTGCCTCTATGCCTGCTCCTTCCGCCCACGGTGTTCAACACCTGCCACAACACCCCGATCATGACACCCATTACTTTTTTTTTTTCAGTTTTGAAGGTTTGTATAGTCAGTGATGTGCTACTGAACATATACACAAACATACAATTCAATTTTATTTGTATAGCGCTTTTAGCAATTTTCATTGCCGCAAAGCAGCTTTACACAGTCAAAAGAATTAGCTGTGCTATTACATACACTGTGCAAATGTAAGCAAACGCAGGAATGTTCATGAAAATTAAGCAGTTAATAAACGCAGCTTCATCAGTCTGTAAATATATGTAAAATAAATATTTCTGTGACTGCTGACATATTTGTGGAGTCAGTTATATGTCAATCACAAAATACATCTAAGAACTGTGTGACATTTATTTGTAAAATAATAAACCAATAATCTGTCTTTATACTAACCAGCTAACCAAGATAAATACAATGACCATTAGAGTCATGTGTGTGTGCGTGCATATAATACTGTGTAGATTATATATATATATATAGTCACTGCAGGTTTATGTGTGGACAGTGTATGCAGCCAGGGCAACAGCAACATGGCATTAAAAGAGAATGGGGGTAAGAGAGAGAGAGAACCAGACAGTGAGATTAGACAAAGAAACAAAGTAGAAATAAGCAGACAAAGAAAGGAAACAGACAGAAGAAAAGAGATAGGAGCACAAGTGGAGTGTGTAAGTCCTCGCAGTAGGACTTACACTCTTAAGGTTTCTGAAGTGTGAGGAGCTTGTACACTGCTCATCCATGGAATTACCTGTGCATTCTGTCGGTTGTCCTGCTGATGGTACGGTGAGTCTGTGCTCCAGTTCTCATCAACAGATTTCTGGAAGATCTGAGACCGAGCAGTTACCCAGGATTCAACAGGACTGAAAACATCATAACACCACATCAGTGAGCAAGACAGAGAGAGACGGAAAGAGTGAGACACACAGAGAACATTGAAAGAGAGTGTCAAAGGGAGAAACAATGAGGGAAAGACAGAGAGAGAGAGAGAGAGAGAAAGAACAAGGTATTTCTGACTCACTGACTGTCATGGTTTTCCTGTGGGGCCTCCTTAACCCCATGACCTCCATTAACCTCGTTGACCTCATGACTTTTGTCCTGATCAGTGTTTGCCTCCATGCGCTGAAACATTAAGGGGGTTCGGTTCTGTGTGCGACAAAACAGG
This sequence comes from Clarias gariepinus, assembly GCF_024256425.1. Classification (NCBI taxonomy): domain Eukaryota; kingdom Metazoa; phylum Chordata; class Actinopteri; order Siluriformes; family Clariidae; genus Clarias; species Clarias gariepinus. The sequence continues at coordinate 47,863,698 of NC_071102.1, read as the reverse complement.
GCTGACAGTCAGAGTCATACACACACCTCACCAAGAGCTCCTTCACCAACATCATCATACTGTAATCAGTGACACTGTTACACAAAAATTTGTCATGAAAATGAAATATTAAAACTCTCTATGTATGATCACATACAAACTATAAATAGCAGCGATTAGCCAATCAGAATTCAATATTGTACCGCGCTGCTCACAAGCTCATCCAAGTCTGCATCATTTTTCACGCTGTTCGCATTTTCGCAATGGCCAAGAGAACAGTTTAAGCACAGCTTTAGACATATTCCAAAAGAAAGAGAACTGAAGATATGATACATACACTCAAATCCTCTCAGCCGAGAAACGAAGGATTCAGTTTAACATAGGAGTTTTTGAAAATGACAGCTTTAATGGTTATAAAAGACGAGTTTATTACCCAGATTGTGTTTCATTCCCAATTTAAAGAAGAGGTTTTGTTTTTTCATTAGACTTTGTGTTTTTACCTACTGGCTACAAAGTAGACTTTTAAATGCCATAATAGTAATTTAAGTAATTTAATTTGTGTGTGTGTGTCTGTGTGTGTGTGTGTGTGTGTGTGTGTTTGAGTAGTCAAACAAAACTACAGTACTATTAAATTCAATTATTTATTTACTAATGTTTATGTAGATTTTTATTCTACTCTTCTAATCCTCCCCAAATGAAAGCTATGGAAAGGATCAAAAGATAGTTTTGACAATTGCATGTTTATGTGCATGTGTTTTGTTTTGATCCAACTTGATTTAAAAATGTGACATATTTCACAATCATTTTGTATGGTTAGTTACAAACAATTACAACCCCCTTTGAATTTTTTTACAATTCGACCACAGGCTGTTGGTATTTTGGGGTGGTGCTTGGTGCTGTCGTCTGTATTCATGTCTGATTGTTTGTGTTCATGTTTAATATTGGTCTTTGTCTTCATATTTGGTGTTTGGGGGTTGTAATTGTGCTTATATTCAATGTTTGGAGCCTTGTCATACCTGTTCTTCTCGGAGCGCCTGCAGTTTCTTGGCTTTACTCTGTCTGTAATACTCCATAATCATCATGGCAGCATATATCTTCCCCACCGTCAGGTCTGTAGCTGCTGAGAGGACGCAAAAGTTACCTGCACTATTAGAGTGGGTTGAAATGGACCCTGTGCCTGGGGGGGTTGGGTGCTGGTGGAGTGGGGGGCATGGGAGCGGGAGACAAAATACAACACAGCACAAAACACACATAACAAAGAACACAGTACATAACCTCACACTCACTTAAACCTGGTCTTTAACTGTATGGTTGAGGGGCATAACCCTTAATTTACCATGTACAGTCCAAGACCAGGTTTAAGCATGACTAAAGCAGAGAAAAATTAAGATTACACATAAAGGGCTCTAAACACACAAATTACACATTATTAACAACTACTCACAGCAACGCATTATACAAAAGCATGAGGACACAGAGCCAACTGTCTTTTCACAGGCAGATGTTTTTTAGAAACAGTGTCACTTCCATAAATCTTAAAAGAAACCTTTAATGTAATAACAGTTCCACAGGAACCCTAAGCTGGAGAAGATGCTTACTGTTTAGCACCAACTTATTAGTGCAGATAATGTTATTACAAAAAAAACATAATTGCTAAAAAAACTAGAAGAGAGATTATAAACAGTCTAGTGCAAAGTAAAGTGTTTGACATACAAGATATAAAACAGGGACCTGTGCAGGTACACTGCTTCTGCACTAAAGGTGTGTGTAATTACAAAATACAAGATGTTTTACTGGAGTGAAAAGACTTCTATAGAGAATTATTTTCATCTATAGTAAAGCACCCACTGATAACAGACAATAGGGAAAGAGAGAGAGAGAGAGACAGGGTGTCATGATCAGGATGCCCACCAGTAGGCAGACAATGTCCAGAAGATCATTAATGTTGTAATGCACCTCTCCATAGTCGCTGATGAACTGATGAACATTAAGGGAACCAAGAACCCATGATTTTTTTTTCATTTTAATTTTAATCTATCTATCTATCTATCTATCTATCTATCTATCTATCTATCTATCTATCTATCTATCTATCTCAAATTCAAATTTTATTTGTCACATACACAGTCATACACAGTACGATATGCAGTGAAATGCTTTAGACAACTGCCCGTGACCTTAAAATAAAAGACTATGAAATAGAAAAATAAATATAAAAAGGAAAACAGAAGGTAAATTTAACTAAGAAAGAATAAAATAAAATATAGAATTAAAATAAAATAACATAACTGTACAGTACAAAATATGCAATAAAAGAGACATATATGAAAATATAGAAAAATAAAAGACAGCTGTACTGTACAGGACCAAATATACAATATAAGAAACATTTATGGAAAATATGGTAAATAAGAAAATAAGAACAGCTGTGCAATACAAAGATATAGAATTTAGGACTATGTGTGGAAATGAGGTTGAATATAAATTGAGTATATATAGAAATGTCATGGATTTAAAGTGTTTAAAGTGTTTAAAGTGACTTGTGCATCCGGGTAACAGAATGTCCATGTGGTGTGCAAATAAACTTAAAGTGACATATTTAACGTGACTTGTGATAATTTAACTTAACTAATGTCCATGAATGTAGAGTTGTGCATTGGCCACTAGTGTAAGTGAATGTCCAGAATGTCCACAGTGAGTGCAAAAACCATGTTTGTGGATGTGCAAAATGGATCAGTACTGTGTGGAGACCGTATCGCCTGCGGGAAGAAGCTCCTCCTCAGTCTCTCTGTGTTGGTCTTCAGGAAGCGGAATCGCTTGCCAGACCTCAACAAAGAGAACAGTCCATTGCTGGGGTGGCTGAGGTCCACAATCTTCCTGGCCATGGGGCAGTCGGAAGTCTTTCGAACGTCTGAGGTAGAAGAGACGCTGTCGGGCCTTTTTCACCACGGTGTTGATGTGACAGGACCATGACAGGTCCTGTGTGATGTGAACACCGAGGTATTTGAAGTGCTCCACTCTCTCCACTGGGGTCTCGTTGATGATGGGGGTCTGGTAGTTCCTCTCCTGCTTTGTAAAAAAGTCCACTATCAGCTCCTTTGTCTTGCTGACGTTCAGGAGGAGATTGTTCCTCTGGCAGCAGTTCTCCAGATTCCTAATCTCCATCAGGTAGGCTGACGTTGTCAGAGATCAGGCCCACCACGACTGTGTCATCAGCAAACTTAATGATGGTGGTGGAGCTGGAAGTGGCCGCACAGTCATATGTGTACAAAGAGTACAGCAAGGGGCTCAGAACACAACCCTGGGGGGCTTCAGTGCTGAGAGTGATATAGGCTGAGACATGTTTGCCCATCCTTACTGCCTGTGGTCTGCCAGTTGGAAAATTAAAGATCCACTGGCACAGAGATGAGCTGAGTCCCAGGTGCTCCAGCTTGGTGGTGAGTGTGGAGGGAATTATGGTATTAAATGCTGAGCTATAGTCGATGAAGAGCATTTTAACATAATTCCCCCTTCTAGTATCCCAATGAGACGTGGTGACATAACTTACAGCAGGTTATGGTCGCTGAACCGCTGGATGTCCAGGTGGTGCTCCGAAAACAACGTGGGCTTCATTGATAATTGGAAGACCTTTGAGGGCAAAGCTGGCCTGTTAGGGCGGGACGGTGTCCATCCCACTCGGGAAGGTGCTGCTCTCATTTCTTGTAGTATAGCTCATAGTCTTAGAAAAGGCCTAGTTAATCGGTGACAATCCAGAGCCCAGGCCAGGGAGCAGACAGACAGGCTAAACCAACCGTCTGCTAGCTGCATAGAGTCGTCACTCAGGGTTCACTCTATTGAGACTGTGTCTGTTCCCCGAGCTAAAATCAAATTTAGAACGACTCAGAAAGTCTGTTTTAGTAATTTAATTAGCATAAAGACCACAAACTTGGATCAGACTGAATGCGCAGCCGGCACCTCTGATCTGAAGCTAGGACTGTTAAATATTAGATCTCTCGCATCTAAAGCAGTTATAGTTAATGAAATTATCACAGATCAGGAGTTTGATATACTCTGTTTAACAGAAACCTGGATTAAACAGGACGAGTATGTAGCTCTAAATGAAGCTAGTCCTCCTGGATACAGCTACATACACCAGCCTCGGTTAACTGGTAGAGGAGGAGGCGTCGCAGTTATTCACAATGATAATTTGACTATAATACAAAAACACGGACACAAATTTAATTCATTTAAAATTCTTTATAGTAACATAAGTGTATTTAACTATATTAAGTCAGCTCAGTCGATCCCGCTAATTGTCATTTACAGACCTCCTGGGCCGTACTCTGAATTTCTTAGTGAATTTGCAGATTTCCTCTCAAACCTAGTCGTTTCTGTAGACAAAGTGTTAATTGCTGGAGATTTTAATATTCATTTTGAAAACCCAGAAGACCCTCTGAGAACTGCATTTATGTCTATACTGGACTTGGTAGGAGTAAATCAGTGTGTAGTAGGACCTACTCATAAAGCAGGTCACACTTTAGATTTAATAATATTATTTGGATTAAGTATAAGAAATTTATTCACAATACCACTATCTGAAGTTATCTCAGACCACTATCTTGTCTCAATTCAAGTGTGTCACAATAATAATGTACACACAGCGCCGCGCTACCGTATGAAACGTACATTCACATCAACTACCAAACAGAGTTTTATCAGTAATCTCCCAGAGTTCCCAACTTTGATTAGATCACCGTCTGACCCCACAGAACTCGATCAGGCGACTGAATATTTAGAGTCGACATTTCGCTATACCCTAGATAATGTAGCTCCAGTCAAAAGAAAAATTATTAGAGATAAAAAACTTGCTCCCTGGTATAACGATCACACGCGCACTTTAAAACAGACCGCTCGGAAATTAGAACGTAAATGGCGTCAAACTAAATTACTAGTATTTCAAATAGCATGGAAGGAGAGCATCCTGAACTATAGAAAAGCTCTTAGTGTAGCTAGATCAACATATCTCTCCACTCTTATAGAAAATAACAAAAATAATCCTAGATTCTTATTTAATGCTGTAGCCAAATTAACCAGAAATAAGACCACTGCAGAAATCTCCACAACAACATCATGCAATAGTGAGGACTTCATGAACTTTTTTAATAATAAAATTGTAAATATTAGGCATAAAATTGAGGTTTTGAAACCGAACAATGTAATTGATGCAGATGTTAATCTAGCTATGTCAGACCAGAACCTAGAATACTTTACTCCCCTTGAAGAGAATGAACTAATTTCACTCATCTCTTCTGCAAATTCATCAACCTGTATATTAGATCCTGTACCGACACATTTTCTTAAACAGATAGTACCAGCAATAATAGAACCCCTGTTGAGAATAATTAATTCTTCACTCAGCATTGGTTATGTTCCAAAATCTTTTAAATTAGCAGTTATCAAACCAATAATTAAGAAACCTGACCTCGACCCGTGTCAGCTGTCCAGTTACAGACCAATATCAAACCTCCCCTTTATCTCTAAGATCCTGGAAAAGATAGTAGCGGAGCAGCTATGCTTATATATACATAGAAATGGCATACATGAACTGTATCAGTCAGGATTTAGGCCTCATCACAGTACAGAGACAGCGCTCGTTAAAGTAGTAAATGACATTCTATTGGCCTCTGATCAGGGTTGTGTAACTATGCTTGTATTACTTGACCTCAGTGCAGCTTTTGACACTGTTGATCACGCTATTCTTCTTCACAGATTAGAAAATGTAGTGGGAATTAAGGGTACAGCCCTCTCCTGGCTCAGATCCTATCTGACCCATCGTTATCAGTATGTAGACTTAAATGGTGATTATTCTGCATGTTCTCTAGTGGAGTTTGGCGTTCCGCAGGGTTCAGTTTTAGGTCCACTGCTTTTTTCCCTTTACATGCTTCCTCTGGGCAACATAATCCGTAAGCATGGTATTAGTTTTCATTGTTATGCCGACGATACACAGTTATATGTCTCAGCAAAACCTGATGAGAAAAAACAGCTTACTAAAATTGAGCAATGTGTGCAGGACGTAAGAAATTGGATGCTAATTAACTTCCTTCTGCTAAATCCGGATAAGACAGAAGTTCTAGTCATAGGACCGCATACAGCTAGGAGTAAAATTTTAGATCACACCGTAACTTTAGATGGCCTTTCTGTTCCATCAAATGCAACAGTAAAAGACCTTGGTGTGATTATTGATTCCAGCCTTTCATTTGAAGCACATGTAGATAATATTACCAGGATAGCATTCTTTCACCTCAGAAATATTGCCAGAATAAGAAATTTATTGTCGCTAAACGACGCAGAAAAACTAGTTCATGCTTTTATCACCTCTAGGTTGGACTATTGTAATGCCTTACTGTCTGGTTGTTCAGCTAGATGCATAAATAAGCTTCAGCTAGTCCAGAATGCAGCAGCGAGAGTCCTCACCAGAACCAGAAGATATGAGCACATCACCCCTATCTTATCTTCACTCCATTGGCTCCCTGTGAAATTTCGCATTGATTTCAAAATACTACTCTTGACATATAAAGCATTAAATGGTCTCGCGCCGCAGTACCTGAGCGAACTGCTAGTGTCTTACGATCCGCCACGCCTACTTCGATCAAAGGATGCAGGCTGCTTGTCAGTACCGCGTATTATGAAAAATACAGCTGGGGGCAGAGCTTTTTCTTACAAAGCCCCAAAGTTATGGAATAGTCTTCCAAATAGTGTTCGGGACTCAGACACAGTCTCAGTGTTTAAGTCCAGGCTAAAAACCTATTTATTTAGCCAAGCATTTTTATAAATAGATTTTCCATAGGTAAAGGAGCAGATCTGGGGGACTCATGGACGTAGAGTATTATGGTGAACTGGTATGTTTGGATGCTGTCTTCCTCACTCTCATTGATCACTCAGGTTTGCTGACGGTGAGGTGATTGTTTGCTTTACATCTCAGGAAGCCCTCATGTTTGTGTTTCCTTCTGGCTCTCCCTTTTAGTTATGCTGTCATAGTTAGTCCTGCCGGAGTCTCTGCTTGCACTCTACAGTTAATATACATTCACATTATACATTGTGTGACTGTGACCATACCTAACTGCCATCTCTCCTCTTCTTCTCTTTCCCCCCCTCTTTCTTTTTCCTCTCTCCTCCTGTCCCCCCTTTCACTCTTTCTCTCTCTCTCTGTCGAGCTACACATGTCGTTCCTGAGCTGCCAGTGATCCAGACTCCCTCTGCCCTCCGGACCTGTCTGACCCATCCTGGTGCCCCGCTTCTGGCTGAAGATCTCGTCACATGGATGCCCCGTGTGTCTCTCTGGGATGCGTCTGGTGTCTGGGAATGAGTCTCTCTACCTAGAAAATGGTTCTGGCCTCGACTGGTGTTGGCAACTGTTTCTCTGGGGACTTGACAGTTCGTTAGTTTAGGACTGGAACTTCCTACAAGTCTACCTAGAGTCTTCAAAAACTACCTGGACTCCATATTAACATCAACTGTTATGCTAAACTGCCTGCCACCCTACACACTGTATAAATGAAGATCATTTACTGCTCTCTGTTTTACCCAAATGAGGATGGGTTCCCTGTTGAGTCTGGTTCCTCTCAAGGTTTCTTCCTTTTACCATCTCAGGGAGTTTTTCCTTGCCACTGTCGCCCTCGGCTTGCTCACCAGGGACAAACTGACCATTTTGATCCATACAAATTCACATTTCATACAAACCTAAATTATTCTTTTGACTATGTAAAGCTGCTTTGCGGCAATGAAAATTGCTAAAAGCGCTATACAAATAAAATTGAATTGAATTGAATAGTATCCAAGTGAGTAAGTGATGTGTGGAGGAGACAAGAGATGGCATCATCAGTAGAATGGTTTGGACGGTAAGCGAAATGTAGAGGGTCCAGTGTGTCTGGTAGAGATGAAATGATAAAGTCCTTGACCTGAGAGAAGCAGGATGTGGTTTCTTTGGGACAGGAACAATGATGGACTCTTTAAAGCATGTAGGGATCACCGACTGAGATAAAGAGATGTTGAATATCTCAGTAAACACAGGTGCTAGCTGGTCTGCGCAGGCTCTGAGTATACAGCCTGAGATGCCGTCTGGTCCTGCTGCTTTCCTGGTGTTCACTCTTTTGAAGGCTCTCCTTACATCATGCTCATAGATGATGAACGCGTTAGCATTAGCGCCGCTAGCATTAGCATCGCTAGCGTCTTTAGCTGCAGCTTCAAAGCGAGCATAGAAAGTGTTCAGCTCGTCTGCCAGAGTCATGTCCGTGTTCGTCATACCGGTTGTGGGTGTTTTATAGTCCGTTATTGTCCTTAATTCCTGCCACAGGCTCCTACTGTCACTCCATTGGAGTTGTGACTCTAGTTTTCTCCCGTAGCGCTGCTTTGTCTCTTTCACCGCCCTTCCGGGCCTTGTACGGGTCCAAGTCCCGAGATCCCAAGATCTCAGAGCGTCGCGGATGGTTTTATCCACCCACGACTTCTGGTTGGGAAACGTTCTGATAGTCTTTTTCTCCACGATATCATCCGCTAGTTTCCCACTGAATCCCACAACCGCTTCCATAAACAAACTGATGTCATTATCGGAGTTGTTTCTGAACATGTCCCAGTCTGCGTCATCGAGTGCGTCCTGTAACGCGGCTACCGATTGGTCCGTCCAGCGCGTGACCTCTCTCTGAACCGGAACTTCCTGTTTCAGCCCTTGTTTGTATTTTGGCATGAGGAAGATGGCGGCGTGGTCGGATTTACCAAACAGAGGGCGAGATTGTGCCCTGTAGCCATCCTTGACTGTAGTGTAACAATGGTCCAGTGTCCTTTCACCCCTGGTGGGGCAGGAGTTGTGTTGATAAAAGTTCGGCGCTGCGCGTTTGAAGTTGGCACTGTCCTTGTGTTGTGTTTGGTGCTGTGTGAGTGCCTCATGCAGCTCGCACAAGGCAGTGTCCGTGTCCGCTTGTGGTGGAATAAGATTATGACCGATGTGAACTCCTGAGGTAGATAAAAAGAACGACACATGATATACAGTAGTTCCAGATTTGGTGTGCAGGAGCGTGTGAGAGGAACAACGCTCGCGCTGTTGCACCAGCTGTTGTTCACCATTAACACACGCCACCTCCCCTTGACTTCCCAGAGTCCCGTGTCCTGTCGATGCGGTGAACCGAGAAGAACTCGGCCGGAGTTAAAAACTTTGAATTGTGAGTACATTGTATACCAATAGAAACAAGAGTGTCTCTATCATACCTAATGTACTCAATAGTGGTGATTTTGCCAATTTAAAAAAGCTGAAAACCAACTTAAAAAATAAAGAAAAGGTGGTCGAGGCAGTTGTGACGGCAGCCGACCTCACCGGCGCCATCTTGGGTATCCCCCCAATCTATCTATCTATCCATCCATCCATCCATCCATCCATCCATCTATCTACAGTATCTATCCATCTATTCATCCATCCATCCTCCTGTCCCTGGCCCCTCATGTTATTTTGTAACTCGAAAAGACTGGTTTTCTTGGTTTTGTGAACCCCTCGCTACTCTGATACTCATTAGTTCTCCAGATTTCTCATATTGTTGAGTCTATTCACTGACTGCCTGCAGGTGTGCTCATCTACCCAAGGGACAAAGGTTAACAGAAAGGTTAATGAATGGAAGTTTGTCTGATCAGTGGATGCAGAGCAGTGACTGGTCAGCTGAGAGAAGCTCCTCTGATGAGTTTTAATCTGATTGGTCGATTATGTACAAACCTACTATAACTTACACTTATGTGGCGTGACCAGCAGGTCCAGCTGCTTCTGAGACAGATTTGGCCAAATTGCTATCATCTCCTTTCGCAATTCTGCATCCATCTGGTGTTTATCAGCTCCCCCTATGCACACACACACACACACACACACACATATACAGTTGAAGTCAGTCATTAAAAAGATTATTTTAACTACTTCCCAGATTTCAAGTAATTTCAAATTTTTTATAGATTATTTTACTTATAATTCACTATATCACAATTCCAGTGGGTCATAGTTTGAAGACTGTTCAGAGTCTGAACTGTTGACTAAAAAAGCTTGGAAAATTCCAGAAAAGTATGTCATGGTTTAAGGTTAACGACAGGTTCTGATAGCCTAATTGACAACATGTGGGGATATATGGTAAGGCCTATTGTCACACTTAGCGAATCAAAAGAAATCTGCCAAGCCCACAGGTAAAAACTAGGCTACAGTCTGAAGCTTCACACTGGGCAAAAATCTTATTTTTTGTCTGAACTATCGTTATGACTTGAGGAAAAAAGAAGGAGGATGGCTATCTTTAGATCCCAACTATAAAGCATAAAAATGGGCAGCATCATTTTGTGAGGGGCTTTATCCAAGAAGGGATTGGTGCACTACACAAAATAGACAGATCATCACAACCATCACCAACCTTTCCATATCATCTGGTCATGTTCATACTGCTTTTAAGAAGCCAAGGGTTAGACCCATCCTCAAGAAACTCTGCCTGGATCCAGTGGACATCAGTAACTATTGGCTGGTATCACTTCTGTCATTTTTCCAAAATCTTAAACACACTGTTTGCAATCAAATGTCTCTTTATTTCCACAGACTGTCTGTCACTGAGAGGCTCCATGTAGCTAAGTCAGCTAAACTGTCACCTGTCCTCCTTCCCTTGAAGCTCTTAGCTGCATTTGACCCAGTGAACCACAAGATACTCCTGTTTATTCTTAGAAGCATTGAAAACTTATTGCAATGTGCAGTCTGGCAGGTCTGCATCTGTTTACTATTCATCCACTGCTGCTGATTCAGAATGCCTCTGCTTGGCTTGTTTTCCACCTTCTCGAATTGTTTCACACTGCTTCCTGTAACTGCCTCCATCAAATTTAACTGTTAGCTTAGCTAGCCGAACTGATGCTTGGCTAGCTAAGCCAAAGGTGCCAGCACCTGCTTACCTCTCGGCTCTAATCACACCTCGCACACACCACATTGCTTCTGATCTTTCAGCACTGCTTCAACCTTCTCTCATTGATCAAGGAAAACGTGCAAATAGGCTATATTCTGTTCTGGCACCATGTGGTGGAATGAACTTCTTCTTGATGTCCATTCAGCCGAGTCACTGGGAATTTTTAGCCCCCTCATCCCCCCATCCCTCCCAACAATGTGTGACATATGGTACTTAGTAAACTAATAACAAGTATAATGATCATTTTAATAACAGAAACTTCACAGCACTTTTGATAAGAGCGTCTGCCAAATTCCTAAATGTAAATATAGATCGCATCATGAGGGAGGAAGATTATTTGGATATGCTGAAGCAACATCTTAAGACATCAGACAGAAAGTTAAAGCTTGATCTCAAATTGTTCTTCCAAATGGGCAACAACGCCAAGTGCATTTTCAAGGCTCTGTGTGATCAAAGAAAACCTGCCCCAGTAACACCAGTTCTGTCAGGACAAATGGGCTAAAACTCCAGCAGCTTATTGTAAGAGCCATGTGATAAGTGATCCAAAACATCTGATGTGAGTTACAAAATTTATAGGCAATATTGGCCAATAATAACTCTGCTTGTAAACTTTTGAGCCACTGGGAATGTGATAAAAGGAATAAAAGCTAAAATAAATATTTCTTTTTGTTATTATTTTTGTTCTTAAAATAAAGCAGTGATCCTCACTGACGTGAGGCAGGAAACGTTTACATGGATTTGGCTAAGGTGTGTATTAACTTCTGACATTAACAAGATATATAAATGTGAAGGCGAACAGGAATAACTACAGGTGTATGTGGATGTTTCGTACCTTTAGCGATCTTGATATCAAGTGCTGTACGAATTAATGCCATCAGTGTGGAGTTGAAATGTACCGTGTTGTCATCAGCAACAGGCAAATCCATACGCAACAGTCTCTGTGGAGCCAATCAGGAAGGTTTAGAGTTTGTGCTAGAGCATTTTAACCTCCAATCAAATAGGTTCCAAAAGGTGGAGGGAGCTCCTCTGCTGAAAGAGCAAACATATTTGGCACTGCCTAAGGATATTTCAATATATAATTAAACTTTCTTTCAAATCCTTTTAATGAGAAATGTTTATTCTGTGAATTGTAACTGCTTTATAGAGATGGACTCCACAGAGAAACAGAAATGATTAACTGGAATCTGTGAGAGTGGAACCACCCAAAAGAAGCTCGTTTTCATTTTGGATAACTTGTATGACTATTCCAGCATGCATGCTCTTACAACAGTTGGGACCAAGGCCACCAAGGCCACTGGGACCAAGGCCACAATCATGAGTACATTTTGGCCTAATCTGCTTTACTGATTCTCTGTTGACAGATCTTGATTTATTTTTATGCACCATTTGACTAGAGTGTGACCCACTGAAAAATGATAAATAGCTGAGCCATGCTGTGGTTTCTGCTGTTCCTCCACAGTAGGCTGTCAGCAAAACCAATGGAAAGAGGCCAATATGTCCCCATGAATATAGCCTAACTGTTGCTAATAATGCTAGCATGCTTGTCTAAGAGACATCACTCATTCTTGCTCTCAGCCAATGAGGAAACTGTTGAATTGAGAAAATATGGCATCTGGTTGGAGAAACCTGAACAGATCTTAAATTCATACTATGTTTTAAAGGAAGGTTTTAATTCAGAGTTTTCACAGATCAAACAAGGACAATAATGTTAATGGTAAATCAATGTAATAAAACTCAGCCCCTGCTGCTGCTCAGAGCTCCCCCTACCACTCAGAGGTGGTCATTACAAACTTAACACTTAAACTGAACGAATGAAACAGGGTCAAAGTGAAAACATTTCCAGAACCTCAGTTTTCATTCGTTGAATTTACCTTTAAACATCAAAGTCGGGCGTTAAGTTACAAACCATGACACAGCATTTGTGAGTATGTTAGAGAGAGTGTATGTGAGAGTGAAAATGTTCTTAAAGATATTTCTTATTCATGGTCATTCCAGCGCAAGCCGCAGCTCTTACACTTACCATGCAGTGGTTCATGCAGACCCCCAGCGACCACATCATCTTTCGTGACCCTGAACATGCAGCATGCTCATGCAAACCAACCCCTCCCCGACCCCCCGTCCTTACCCAACGGCGCGGTGGACACGGCCCCGCCCCACGGCCCCGCCCCAGAGCCCGGACCCACAGCACAAACAGCCACGCACAGAGAGGACCATTTATCACTTCATCTTGTTCTTGTTGGCTGATCACTGAGTTTTATTGATCGTGCCTCAGTTTAATTCAGTCACTGATCACTTATTTATTTAAACTAATTCAGATTCTTTTATCATTTCCAGATTTTTTTTGATCTCTCGATGCAGGACAGGTGCGGTTTTTTTTTTTAGGTTTTGTTTTTTGTTTTTGGTTGGTTTGGAGTTTTGTTCCCTACGGAGTGAGCTTGTTAAAGCGGGAGAAGGAGTGTGTTAGAGTTGTTAGTTTACTCCAGACTGGAAGGCCGTGAGATGGTTCACACACAAAAACAATGAAAGAGCAAACGGGGCTTTGTGCTGAGCAAATAATGTAGGGAATAAACAGACCAGTGTAAGAAAGGGATGGGAGGGAAAAAGGGAAAAGATGATCAAGATATGAAACAGAGCAATGAGGCTGAGGATCTACCATTACACACCCATAACCTGAGGGACGAACAACTAACACGTCTCATAAGCATTCATTTAAATTAAACAACACTGAGACAAACGTTAGAATGCAGAGAGGGTGAGGGAAAGGAAGGGCAAGAGAGAAAGGGAGTGAGAAAGAGAGTGAGTGAGAGAGAGAGGGAGAGAGAGAGGGAGTGAGAGAGAGGCAGAAAGAGAGAGAGAGAGAGAGGGAGAGAGAGAGGAAGTAAGAGAAAGGGGGAGAGAGGGAGGGAGAGAAAGGTGGGAGAGAGGGAGGGAGAGAAAGGGGAGAGAGGGAGTGAGAAAAAAGGGGGAAGGAGGGAGAGAGAGAGAGAGAGAGAGAGTGAGAGAAAGGGGGAGAGAGAGCGGTGAGCTCGAGACTGAGCTGCACTTCCTTCTCCACTGTTAAAAATATCAACATATAAGGAGTACCTTAACTGAGATCATTACTCACAAGATCTCAAATTTTTCCAAATTGTAAAAAAAGTGAGAGTAATTTTAGGTGAAGGCCGCACTGCTAACCTCGCTGTCCCAGTCCAAGAGCCTAAGAGACAGTGAGAGTGTGAGAGCGTAACCTGAATATTCCTAACTAACTACAATTTAATATCACTACTGTTCAGATAGTTGTTGTTATTGTTGTTAATATTGATGTTTTTATACTGAACAAAAATATAAACGCAACAGTTTTGTTTTTGCTCCCATTTTTATGAGATGAACTCAAAGATCTGAAACATTTTTTATATATATATAGGGTAAGGGGTAGCTCAGTGGTTACAGACTACGGTTCAGAAAGTCCCAGGTTCAAACCCCACAACCACCAAGTTTTCCCTGTTGGGCCGTTAAGCAAGGCCCTTAACCCTTAATTGCTCAGATGTATAATGAGGTAAAAATGTAAGTCGCTCTGGATAAGGGCGTCTGCCAAATGCCTAAATGTATATATATACAGTGGAGGAAATAATTATTTGACCCCTCGCTGATTTTGTAAGTTTTTTCAGTGACAAAGAAATGAGAAGTCTCAGAACAGAATCATTTTAATGGTAGGTTTATTTTACCAGTGACAGACAAACAGTTACATCAAAAGGAAAATTTAAAAAATAATTTAAAATAAAATATAAAAACTTATTTTTCGTTTGAATTTACTAAACTCAGACAAGACAGAGATATTACTCATCGGCCCAAAAACCAGCACACAACAGCTTTCACAATTCAGCCTGCGTTTAGAAGGATGTACTGTTACTACCAGCTCAACAGTAAAAGACCTGGGCGTAAAATTAGACAGTAACTTGTCCTTTGAAAATCATATTTCCAATATCACAAAAACAGCCTTTTTCCATCTTAGAAATATCGCCAAACTTAGGAGCATCTTATCCGTATCTGATGCAGAAAAGCTAGTTCATGCATTCATGACCTCCAGACTGGACTATTGTAATGCATTACTAGGTGGTTGTCCTGCATCCTCAATAAACAAGCTACAGTTAGTCCAAAATGCAGCCGCCAGGGGTCTCACTAGATCCAGAAAATATGATCATATAACCCCAATATTATCATCCCTGCACTGGCTACCTGTTCAGTTTAGAATTAATTACAAAATAGTATTACTTACATACAAGGCTTTAAATGGTTTAGCTCCCACATATCTAACCAGTCTTCTGATACGCTATAATCCACCACGCTCCTTAAGATCACAAAACTCTGGACTTCTTGTAATTCCCAGAATTTCAAAATCTACAAAAGGGGGTAGGGCTTTTTCATATTTAGCGCCAGAGCTTTAGAATAGCCTTCCAGACAGTGTTCGGGGCTCAAACACAGTTTCCCAGTTTAAAAGTAAGACTCAAGACGCATCTTTTTAATCTGGCATACGCGTAACTCATCCCATAACTTCATACTCCAGTACATCTATCCTGAATGGCAACTACGCTAATTCTCTCCATCTGTTCTGTACTTTTCTACCCATCCCGAGGCATCTGGAGATTGTACCAGCTTCAGTAGATAAAGGCCAACCCTGTGAGGATCCTGAGGCATCCAGAGAAGGACCAGCTCCAGCTGAATTCTGCCTTATTATGGTTGGAGCTACACATCCTGCTCCTGTGCTCCCAGTGATCCAGACCCCATCTGCCCTCTGCACCTACTGACTCCCTGTGCTGAACTGGACTTCATGTTAATTTAAAGAATTTCTGTTATATTGTACTTTCAGCTGCATAACACACATGATGTTATATCATCTCTATCTGTTATCACCCAGATGAGAATGGGTTCCCTGTTGAGTCTGGTTCCTCTCAAGGTTTCTTCCTATTGCCATCTCAGGGAGTTTTTCCTTGCCACTGTCGCTGTCACCCTTGGCTTCTTCATCAGAGACATTTCATTCATTCATCTCATTATTATCCAGACACATTTTTCTCACACATACACAATTTGAGAAATTTACAGAACTTATTATGATTATTATTATTTTATTATTATTATTATTATTTATTTTTTCTTTTAATTTTTCTTTCATATTTTTTAATGAATTTCTTTCATTTTTGTGAAGCTGCTTTGAGACAATAACTATTGTTAAAAGCGCTATATAAATAAAATAAAATTGAATTGAATTGAATTCATTGAGTGGAATAAGTATTTGAACCCTCTAACAACCACTCATTAGTCTTAGTCACCCTCATTAAAGACACCTGTCTTAACTAGTCACCTGTAAAAGACACCTGTCCACAGAATCAATCAATCAAGCAGACTCCAAACTCTCCAACATGGAAAAGAGCTGTCCAAGGATGTCAGAGACAAAATTGTAGACCAGCACAAGGCTGGAATGGGCTACAAAACCATTGCAAGCAAGAATCTGGGAGAGAAGGTGACAACTGTTGGTGCAATTGTCTGCAAATGGAAGGAGCACAAAATGACTATTAATCGACCTCGGTCTGGGGCTCCACGCAAGATGTCACCTCGTAGGGTGTCAATGATTCTGAGAAAGGTGAGAAATCATCCTACAACTACACGGGAGTTAGTTAATGACCTCAAAGTAGCTGGTGCTCACAAGGTCCCCCTGCTCAAGAAGGCACATGTGCAGACCCATCTGAAGTTTGCCAATGAACACCTGAATGATTTAGAGAGTGACTCGGAGAAGGTGCTGTGGTCAGAACAGACCAAAATTGAACTCTTTGGCATTAACTCAACTTGCCATGTTTGGAGGAAGAAAAATGCTGCCTATGACCCCCAAAACACCGTCCCCACCGTCAAGCATGGTGGTGGAAACATTTTGCTTTTCTGCTAAGGGCACAGGACAACTTCACCGCATCGACAGGAAAATGGACGGAGCCATGTATCGTAAAATCCCGAGCGACAATCTCCTTCCCTCTGCTAGGAAACTGAAAATGGGTCGTGGATGAATGTTCCAGCACGACAATGACCCAAAACATACAGCAAAGGCAACAAACGAGAGGGTCAAGAAGAAGCACATTAAGGTCATGGAGTGGCCTAGTCAGTCACCGGACTGTAATCCAATAGAAAACCTACGGAGGGAGCTGAAGCTCAAAGTTGTACAGAGACAGCCTCGAAACTTTAGTGATTTAGAGATGATCTGCAAAGGGGAGTGGACCAAAATTCCTCCTAAAATCAGCGAAAATTTGGATATCCATCACAAGAAACGTGTGACCTCTGTGCAAATCAGTTTCCATCTTTTTTTTTTTGAGTGGGGGGGGGGTTCCAATTTTCTCCTCAATATTAGTCGTAGCCAAGAACCTCCCCGTCACTAGGGGGCTCCACATTAAGCTACTACTACCACTCAGTTGGGAGGGCGAAGACTATCCCGGGTTTTCTCCGAACCGCGTGACGCCAGCCGACCGCATCTTTTCAAACTACTTGCTCACGCACCGTTAGGGGCGGAGTAACACACTTGGAGGAAACGCTAGCCGCTCCTACCATGTGCGCGAGCTTACAGACACCCCTGATTGGCTGTAGAGCCGTGATTAATGTGGGAGCGCAAGTACCTCTCATCCCTCCCCTCTGAGAAAGCTCAGCCAATCAGCTCTCTCTAGACCTCCGGCTGTGAGAGGAAAACAGCCTCACCTGGGGTTCGAACCAGCGATCTCCGGATAATAGGGCGAGCACTTTACCACTGCGCCACTCGGAGGCTGCAGTTTCTATCTTTTATTTAAAGTTTAAAAATTAAAGTTTTTTTAATTTTCCTTTTGATGTGACTATCTGTCTGTTACTGTTCAAATAAACCTACCATTAAAATGATTCTGTTCTGAGACTTTTCATTTCTTTGTCACTGAACAAACTTACAAAATCAGCGAGGGGTCAAATAATTATTTCCTCCACTGCATATATATATATATACAGTGGGGCAAAAAAGAATTTAGCCTGCCACCAATTGTGCAAGTTCTCCCACTTAAAAAGATGAGGGAGGTCTGTATTTTTTTTATTATAGGTGTACCTCAACTATGAGAGACAAAATAACAACAAAAAAAAAACAGAAAATCAAGTTGTAGAGAGCTGGGACCAAAGTAACAAAGGCTGCCATTAGTAACACACTGCGCCACCAGAAACTCAAATCCCGCAGTGCCAGATGTGTCCCCCTGCTTCAAGCCAGTACATGTCCAGGCCCGTCTGAAGTTTGCTAGAGAGCATTTGGATGATCCAGAAGAGGATTGAGAAAATGTCATATGGTCAGAGGAACTTTGTGTTTGGAGAAAAAAGAATGCTGAGTTGCATCCAAAGAACACCATACCTACTGTGAAGCATGGGGGCGGAAACATCATGCTTTGGGGCTGTTTTTCTGCAAAGGGACCAGGACGACTGATCCGTGTAAAGGAAAGAATGAATGGGGCCATGTATCGTGAGATTTTGCGTGAAAACCTCCTTCTATCAGCTAGGGCAGCATTTCAAGGTCCTGGAGTGTCCTAGCCAGTCTCCAGATCTCAACCCAATAGAAAATCTTTGGAGGGAGTTGAGAGTCCGTGTTGCCCAGTGACAGCCCCGAAACATCGCTGATCTAGAGAAGATCTGCATGGAGGAACGGGCCAAAATACCAGCAGTGTGTGAAAACCTTGTGAAAACCTTGTGAAGACTTACAGAAAACGTTATTTTGTCTCTCATAGTTAAGGTATACCTATGGTAAAAAAATACAGACCTCTCATCATTTTAAGTGGGAGAACTTGTACAATTGGTGGCTGAATAAATACTCTTTTGCCCCACTGTGTATGTATGTATATATATATATATATATATATATATATATATATATATATATATATAAAGTTTTGTTTGGTTTGTACCTAATATGATATTCCCTTATGTCTAATATGTTTATATATGTTTGTTTATGTTTTAAAATTTAGATTGATGTTATTTATAACCTAATTAATGTTTTATAATTGCATTGGCAACAATGTAGTATTTTTGTTCACATTTATGCCAATAAAGCTTTTCTGAACTGAACTAAGAGACAGGGAGAGGAAGGGGGAGAGAGAGAGAGAGAGAGAGAGAGAGAGAGAGAGAGCAAAAAAAGATTTTCATGGTTTCAGCACAGATAAGAGTCAGACAGGGGTGTTGATAGAGCGATATAGTGATACAGTGATGGGGCTTATGGAGGGGAACTGCATTGACAATCAAACAAGACAAAGTAAGAAAGCAATAAAGGAATAGATAAAATTGTTGTTAATAAAGTAATTAATAAAGCTGGAAAAAACACAAAAAGTGATTGAGACTTGCAGTTGAAGTCATTTACCTCGTTGTGTGTGTGTGTGCATGTATGTGTGTGTGTGAGCTGGCTAACACTTCCACAGAACACACCAGCACTAAGAGCTCTAACCTTGTACGCCACACGAGCAGGGCAGCGCTTCCCGAGGCCCAGCGGTGGGCACATGTGGCGCAGCATCACATACAAATCACTGAAACTGATCCTGCCACTGCACACACACACACACACACACACACACACACACACACACACAGGCAGCCAGTGCAAAAAAAAAAAAAAGGCACAACAGAAAAGAAAATAAATCAAACAGAATGGGCAGGACAGCATGGGCCAGAACGCCGAACAAAAAGAAACAAAAGAAAAAAGAAAAAAAAACACAGGTTATTGGTTTGGTTATGGGGTGGAAAGTATATGTATCTTCTGAGCTGCCTTGTGTGTGTGTGTGTGTGTGTGTGTGTGTGTGAATGGAGGTGTGTGGAATTTAAACTCCTAATGATAACTCAGAGGGAGTGTTCTATGAGATGTTAAAGTGTTCACATAGAACTGCAGCGCCGCTTCTAACAGGCAGGAGAAGCAGTGATGCATGAATTCGGTGTTAATTCTAAATAATCACGTCAATGCAGTTTCAGTCGTCGCCCCTCGAGGTAAAAAAAAACAAGAACAATGCACGCAAGGCCTCGATCCGCAGCAAGCAGAAACACACAACAACATGGCTGTGGTCTTTATCTGTTTTGTCATCCGCTTGGTCGTGTTGCAGTGCGTTTCACATGCGTCTTCATTGCTCATGATCATTCCAGCACAAGCGACAGCTCCGACAGCGACCCCCTGACCCCTGCGTGACCCCTGTGACCCCGATCTCTGATCGTTCCAGACATGGCGAGGTCACAAGAGTCATGGGGTCGCTGCAGGAGCCGCTGCGTTATGGTGACTCGTCTGCATTGTCCTGCACATTCTCATTTTCATATCAGAATGCAGCGAAATGGTAGAAAGAGAAAGAAACTGTGAAGAAAAGAGAAAACAAATGAAATAAAAAAGGAAAGCGATGTTCATTCCAGTCTCCGTGGCGAGCAGTGCTGAGATTTTGGTTTGGACGTCCGAACCTTGCAGGCGACCCTATGAGGACATTTCTTTCCTAATCCGAGTGGGGGGTCGATAACTCGCAATAAACTGTACATATCCTTATAATGAATACGTCCACTGCAAGAAAAACACACGCAGGTTAAACAGAGAGAGAGAGAGAGAGAGAGAGACAGAAACCAAAAGATAAAGAAAGAAAGAGAGAGAGAGAGAGAGAGAGAGAGAGAGAGTCCAGGCGGAAAAAAGAACAAAAGCACCCACACAAACTCTTAGTTTAGTGTAAGGTTTGTGTGTGTGTGTGTGTGTGTGTGTGTGTGTGTGTGTGTGTGTGTGTGTGTGTGTGTGTGCGCGCTTTTCTCTTATGTAACACATTCTTGCTCCTCACCTAATTTGTTTTCTGTTTTCTGTGTTTTAGACGATTCTATGCCAGACAGGAAATCAATCACACCAGTGCAAAAATGTAAATTGAAACACACCCACATACAGTACACACACACACACACACACACACACACACACACACACATTATCGCTTTTTCTATTTGTATTGAGGACAACGCACCCTGTTAAAAATCACAGCCTTCATTCTGCTGGCCTTCTGTCGCTCGATAGCGACGTCACTGCTTCCTAAAAACTAAAGGCTGACTTTGTGCCAAGTAAAAGTTGTCCACTAGGGGAGCATTTTGTTCAACAATGACTTCCACCAGAAGTCTCAGGGATCCTCGAATACTTTGTTTTTGCAGACTCAGTGTGAAGGTTTAGGGGTTCCTCAGGCCTTGATGAGGACCATGTCCACAAACCATCCCCAACACCAAGAGTGCTATAATAGAGTATATAGAGTTATAATGTGAACACTCTACTCTATCAGACTAAAGACTACTGCAGTCAGCTCTCTTTTTCCTTCTTATTCACTGTCTCCCTTGAAGCCTTCCAAATCCTTGTCTTTTCCATAAAGAGTTATTTACAGGCACAGTTATCCCAGATGCCTTCAATTTCTTCATCCATGTCACTCAAATCCACTTAACATAGCCTGCAGCTTATCCTGAGCAGAGCCACTGCTTTCAGACAGAGAGCCTTTCCAGATTCCTGCAATTGTTGTAGCATTCACTGACTGAAACATGAGACATGAGCACCCAGGGGCAAGGGTGGAAAAAAAAAAAAAGCTTTGAGGATCCCTGGGACCCTGTGGATGATAAAACCCATCATTAAACATTAAAGTGCTGATGTGCCACACAGTAGATGCCACATGTTTTTCTCCAGATGTTCATGATATGCCCAAGCCGAGCATGTGAACATTGGCGCTTGTGTACAGTAGCTGGTGTGCGGGCATATGTTAGCATGTTTGTTTTGTATCTTTACCCATCTGTCTCCAGCTACGTTTGCACACATGGCTGTAATCAGAGACGGAGAGAGCTTTTTTCAGGAGTCTGCCCATCAGTGTAGAGTTCACAATTCTTTCCCTGGTGTGATGTTGGCTTTTCTATCTGACAAGGAATCTTTTTCGAGGTTTAAATTAGCCTTAAACCGAGGCATAATACTTATTAAAGCAATAACACTCAGCTGATGAAGTGTAAGAGTTGTGTTACCGGTGTTTGTGTAAGAGCTGTGTGTTCAGTGTTTGTGGTTCTGTAGGTGTCAGGCCTCAAGTGTCACAATAGAAAACAATGCTTTATTACCATGTGATTTGTGAGTCTGTGAGAAATGACATCCGCTGGTCTTTTCTGAACTCCAGGAACTATATGTGGTCTGGACCACAACCCAGATAGAGACATTTCTCACACATAAAAAGCCCTTTGCTCCTTAGAGCTTAACCCCATGTTTCTTTCCTTATCACATCAACAAACTACACATGAGAATAGTTCTGGTTTGAGAAGACTTTTACACACTCACCAAACCCTGGCGAGATGGAGACGTAGCTTCACAAGGTTCATCAGAATACACAAATCTGCATTACAGCTTGATGTTACTAAGATGTATAGAACTTTTAGTTTATTTAATCTACAACCTCATCACTATCTAATAAGGCTTACATTTCAGCATTTCAGCTGCTGCTCTGGTGACTATCTGGACACTACGCAGTATCGCTGTATAGACAAACTTATGCTAAATTATTCATATAGTCTTTGAGTAAGAAAGCTCTCCTGAAGCTGAAAGAGCATTTTGTCATCATAATGTGTAATCCTACAGTGATCCATGAATGAAAGAACATGTCTAACACACTTCAATCATCAGGACAATCTGCTTCATAAAAAAGCGTTACTTTTATCAAACTACGTCTTACCGTATGGCCGACTCTGAGACATTACAGCCTGAGCAGTAAAAGTTCATAAATGTTTAGTGTTTTTTTTTATAAAATAAAATAAATAAATGCATGCATACAGTACATTTTAAGCAGAACAGAGCATGTGCATACGAAAGGTGAAACAGTCCTAGAGGAATTCTTATTCTGACAAACCAAAAGTCCCAGAATAGGACCGAATCAAACTGTCGGCCCCCTCCCCAGTACCGCAGGCTGAGGGATCGCTTCGATGCCATTAACACCACTGGGTCTTTTCTTCACATCCCAGGGAACCGAATACACTCTGCATTAGCCTCATCATCACGCCATTCTGCTGCCAACTTCTTTTGCTGCTAATTTACAGTGTATGTTGCAATAGCGCCCTCTCTCTCAGAGTCTTGTCAACTTATTTACTTAAAGGATATTTAAATAAATAATAATTCAATTATTTGTGTAAGGTGTGGTTTAAGGAACTACTTCTCTATTGTGAAACTTGAGGACCGCTCCAGTTTTTTGACCACAACACACACACACACACACACACACACACACACACAGACCAAGTAAGAGCGTCTACAGGCATTGTTTAAGACTGAAAAACAGACAGTGTCCTTCAGATCTGCAGAGACACTGGAGAGATGACTGTCATTTCAGCAATGACTTCAGTTGACCTGCATACAGCATCACATGGAGCAATTTTACGTGCCAAAATACAGGAAGTGTATTTTGCATGGGTGTGTATGCAGTGTGTAATGCAGTGAGTATGCAGTAGGAGGAGGGCAAAAACTGAAGCCATGCAGACCTGAACCTCCACCAGGGGACATCATCTGATTATAATCTCAGACATCAGCGTGTGCTGAGTGTCCTTTACATGCGTACAGGATGTGTGTGTCTCTGTTTCTCCATCTGAAGGTTTACTTTTTCTACTGTAAATCTTTACTACTTTTTATTACTAGTATCACAGGTCTGTTTTGTGTTGTGTGTGCATAGTGTCTCAAAAAATATATGGGGTGTGAGCATCCGGTTCAGCATCTTCTGTTTAATGTAAGGGTTCTAGGTTGAGTGTGTGCTGCATGTGAACGAGAGCATGAGTGTGTTAGTCTCACCATGCCGCTGGGTCATACTCTGCCCAGATTCTCACGTATTCATCCAGGTGGTGAGGGCCAAGAATCGACGAGTCACGAGTCAAATATTCAAAATTATCCATGATTACCGCTACAAACAGATTCAGCATCTAAAAATACACACATGCACAAAGTGAGCATAAGGGATGAAGTAATATAGAAACAAAGTAAGAATATAGAATACTGAGAAGTAAATAAACACATGATGGAAATCCGAATAATGAACAGAGGTGGAGTTACAGACTTAGTTATGGACTTCTACTCTCTGATGCCATACAGAAACCTTATATAGAAACACAAACCACTGAAACAGCAGTGCCGTGGTACAGAGTGTGTCATGCACATTACATCTACACCTTAAAATGCTGCTGGAATCAGGAGGCTCAGACACACCAGGTCTGGCACATACAGTGGAAAGTCTGAAGTGTACTGTAGCACAGCCACATAAGGTTTTTTTAAAATACTGTATATTATATAATGTATAGTGTAACGCTTGGATTTAATTAAACCACTAGTTACTTTGCTACGGGGTCGAGAATCAAAATACGGGTTTTTAAACAACACTTCCGGTATTGCGCAATCAAGACAGGACAAGTAAAGACGTGACACAATAACTAGGTATAGCCCAAACCATAGTGTATTAAACAAAACAAACCAACAAACAAACAAACAAGGTGCACCAAAACCAATATATACAAAATATATACAAATATAAACAATGTGTATGATGTATGCGGGTGTGTGAGTGCGTGTATGATTGTCCAGAGTCAATGTTATTGCAGTGTGTAAAATGATGCATGGGAGAGATTGGCTCGTCCTCACCAGTATTGATGACAACTCCGGGAGCTCGAGTAACAGAACGAGAGGTTCTACGTGTGTACGAGGAATAATCCAACCAGGGAAAAGTACTTCTTTAGAACCATCCAACAAACTCTCTCTCCCAAAAAATCAGCGCGCTGTGGTAAATTTTTCCGTGTCGAGCCGCTTGCCGGTCCCGGCTTTATGCCGGCACTCGTGACCCGACGCCGCTTCCGGGTTCTCTCGCGCTGCGATCGCGCATGCTTGCGAAAGCTTACCCTGTGACCAACACTATCTATGGGGACAAGTAAAACCAGATCAGGCATATTTCCGTGCACAGGTGAGCAGATATTCATTTTGCCTTTTAGTTCGGGGTAAAGGACCCATGATGTCCAATCCCACGGCGTGTCCTGGCTCTGGAACCTCCGTGCTCTGTAGTAGCCCACTAGGTCTAGTGTTTTCTGTTTTATACTGTTCACATACGCTGCAAGTTCTCACATAGTGCCAGACGTCTTTCCGCACCATGCCACATCTAGTAACCTCAGCAGGGTTTTTAGTTGCCCCAGGTGTCCTCCCAAGGGATTGTCATGATAGTAGTGTAGAAAGTTTCTTATTAATGACTGGGTGTCACAAACTAACCGGGATGATCGGAAGACTTTAGCACTAGCGGTTAGCCATTTGTAGCGTGGATGGTAAACCCAAACGCGGAAGTAAGCGAGTAGGCAGGATAACCACGCGATTTTATCTAAGGACTCTCACACACGGGGAGCAAGGGAAAAATTTAACCCGCGTCCTATAAACACACACTCAAATCAGAAGGCAAACCCAAAAAAACGAGTACTCACGATTTGGCAGACGGACAATCTGGACCAACATGGGCGAAACTCAATGACTGCACGAGTGTGAAGCGCCATCTTGTCTCCTTTTATGCTTCCTGTTTCGCAACCGTACTACTTCCGGGTCCTAGTGCCGGTCACGGAACGGGTGTGTGTGACAGTACCCCCCTGTCCAGGACCGACTCCCGACGATCCTGGGGTGGAGGATACCTGACGACGGTAATCCCTGATGAGCTCGGGGTCGAGAATAAACCGGGCCGGAACCCACGATCGCTCCTCCAGACCGTAGCCCTCCCAGTCAACCAGGTACTGGGTGCCCCGGCCCCTAGGTCGCGAATTGAGGATCTGGCGCGCGGTGTAAGCAGGGCCACCGTCAATGATTCAGGGAGGAGGAGCAGGGGGGGAGGGTGGAATCATAGCTGAAGTGGTGAAGGGTTTCAGTTGTGAGGTGTGAAAAACCGGATGGATTCGGAGCGCCGCAGGCAGCTGGAGCCGGTAGGTGACAGGATTAATCCAGAGGGTGATGCGATATGGTCTGATAAATCGGGGTGAAAGTTTCCGTGCCTCTGTATGAAGATGAAGATTTTTTGTCGATAACCATACCTTGTCACCTACATTGTACAATCGTCCCGGAGGGTGTCGACAACTTAATGGAATAGCGAGCGTTGGCCTGTTGGATGGCGTGGTTGGCTTGGCGCCACAGCCGTCGACACCAGCAGACCAACTGTTGGGCTGACGGTACATCAACCTCCGTTTCCTGGTGTTCGAACATGGAAGGTTGGAAACCGTGGCATCTCGTAGCTGACGAGATATGGAGGTTGTGAGACAGCTCTGCCCAAATGAGATAGCAGGCCCAGGAGCGCTGGTGATCGGCGATGAAGCATCTCAGGTAGCGCTCCAGTTGTTGGTTGGTCCGCTCCATCTGACCGTTTGTCTGAGGGTGGTATCCAGAAGATAGACTGCAGGTTGAATCGATCAGACAGCAGAAGGCCTTCCAGAACCGGGCAGTAAATTGGGGCCCCCTGTCCAAGACGATGTCCTTCGGGAACCCATGCAGACGGACTACATGTTCTAGTATCAGCTTGGCTGTTTTTTTGGCTGATGGGAGTCCGGCGAGAGCCACCAGGTGCACGGCCTTGGAGAATCGATCCACGATTGTCATGACGGTGTTCTTCCCCTCGGAGACCGGCAGGCCCGTGATGAAATCGACAGCTATGTGTGTCCAGGGGCGACGTGGGACAGGTAGTGGTTGGAGTTCCCCCGGCGTCGGCTGGTTGTTATCCTTTGCGCTGACACACACAGGGCACACCTGGACGAATTCGCCGACGTCTTTTCTCATGGATGGCCACCGGGCCTGCGCGTTTCCCGGACGAAGGGGGCAGATTGCTCGGTGGTGCGCCGCCGACCCACAATAGGCGCACAGCCTCTCCCGGAAACGGCGTTCACGCTCGGCCACGGTTAGGGAGGCGCGTCCTACTTGCATGGGTTTCCCGGCTCCGGTGTCAACCACGGCAGGAGGTGGAGATCCGACATCTCTGTGGGTGGTGTAAGTGAAGGTGGTCGGTGGTCGTGCAGTAGCGTGAGCGAAGGTGGGTGCTGGCGGGAGGGTTCTGGGGGCTGGCTTTGGGCAAGAGAGTAGGTGCTGGTCGATCCGGAGGGCAAGCTGAATCAATTCCTCCAGTCTGGCGCGGAGCTCTCGTCCGGCTAGCTCGTCTTTAATCCTAGAAGCCAGTCCCTCGTAGTATGATGTCCGGAGCGCGGACTTTCGAGAACAGCTTCTAGATGGTAGGGTCCTTATCCTGGGCTTGAGTTATCTCGCACAGGTCATTTGGTAAGTCGGATGAACATTTAGTGGTCATGATGGCGAGACAAGGAGCGGTGCCCACTTTTAACGGCGGGGGCGCCCGGGATAGCGCATCTGGTCCCAGATTTAAACAGCCTTTTCTATGATGTACTGTAAAATGAACTGTTGTAGGCGTAACGTCAATCGGGTGAGACGAGAGCTGGTTTTCGGGCAGTTGAAGGCCCATGACAGGGCGGCATGGTTGGTAAAGACCTCGAAAGCGCGACCTTCTAGATAGTGCCTCCATTTTTCTACAGCCCAGACCACGGCCAAACACTCCTTTTCTGATGTGGAGTAATTCTGCTCAGCTCCTCTCAACATTCGCAAGGCGTAAGCTACTGCACGTTCTCCTTCTGCTGAAGTTTGGGTGAGGATGGCTCCCAGGCCCACTCCGCTGGCGTCCGTGTGTAATTGGAACAGCAGATTTAGGTTTGGATGTATTTAGTACTGGTGGGTTTTGAAGCGCGTGTTTGATGACATCCATGCTGTTCTAGCATTCTTCGGTCCACTCCTATTTTACTCCCTTCCTTTTTAAATTATTTAATGGAGCTGTTATGTCTGTAAAGTGGGGAATGAACTTGTGATACCAGCCGGCGAGACCCAGAAAACGTTGAAGAGATTTTAAGTCTTAAAGAGGAGGATATTCTGCCACCGCCTTTGTTTTCTCCGGGTCTAGCTGCACACCTTCTTCAGAGATGACATGACCAAAAAACTTCAGTCGCCTTTTGAAGAAATGACACTTCTTCATGTTGAGGGAGAGATTGGCTTGGGTGAGTCTGGAAAATACTGCGTTGAGATGCATCCTATGTTGTTCTAGTGATTGTGAATAAATAATGATGTCATCTATATAGACAAAGCAATATTTCCCCCTTAGATCCGCCAAGACTTTCTCCATCAGTCGTTGGAACGTTGCAGCTGCATTTAGGGCATGGACCGGAATTGAAACAGACCTTTGGAAGTGATGAAGGCGGTCTTTTCACAGCTGTCTCTCTCCATCTCCACCTGCCAGTAACCGGATTGCAGATCCAATGTTGAGAAGCAGGAGGCGCCATCCAGTGATTCAATGATGTCGTGTATTAAAGGCATTGGATATGCATCAGGTTTGGTCTTGCTGTTTAACTTTCTGAAATCTACACAGAAACGGTAAGTCCCATCGGATTTAGGTAGTAAAACAACAGGTGATGACCATGACGAACATGAAGGTTCGATGATGTTGTCCTTCAGCATCTGGTCGACTTGATCTTCTATCATTTTCTTCTTTAAGGGTGATACTCTGTATGCTCTGGATCTAAATGGGGTGTCGTCAGATAAAGTGATTTTGTGTTTCTCTAATGCTGTTTTGCCTAAGATGTTGGAGGTGGTGCGGGGCCGGGCGGCCATTAGTTTCAGCAGCTCCTCTTCATTGTCGGTGTCCCAGGATGTCACCCTTTCTGTGTTTTCCTCCGTGCATAGTAGATCATCAGGAGTCACAGGTAAGGCAAGATACAGATTGGCTTTTACCGGGAGATGAGTGTGTCTCCTTTGCGCTGACATAGATGGCGCAGAGTGAGGTTGGGACGTTATGAAGGGATGGTATGAGACTCCCTCCTCTGTTTTCAGGCCGTACTCTCCGCGTGCGACGTCCAAGGTGGCTCCTGTGGCTTTTAAGAAGTCCAGCCCCACGATCAGAGGGAAGGCCAGGTGAGAGTTGCTCATGATGTAAGTGTCCAGCCCTCATTCGATAGTGTGCCAGATGTAGTGGAGCCTTCTCTGGGTTTGCACCTGGTGTGTTTTTCCATCAGCCATAACAAACTTCTAAGGAGAGGGAACATCACACCTGACCTCCTGTTCGCAGAGCTGCCTCCATAGATGTTCCCTCATCAGCGTGTAGGAGCTTCCTGTATCGACCACAGCATTCACCTTCCTTCCTTGCACCGTTACTGAAACCAGGAGAAGGGAGGGGGTTGCCAGAGGTTGAGCAATGGAGAGTCCCGCTGCGTGCTTTGAAGGAACTCGCTCACCTGCCTTCTTATGACTCTTTTCTGGTTGTGCTGAGAGTCCACCTTCTGCCAGTAGTCTTTGGAGCTCTTGCAGTCTTTTTCCACCCGAGAACCTATCTTCACCAGCTGTTCCACGGTGTTCACTGTTCCTCTCAGACATCCTGCCACTCCTGGGTTGATGTTAATTAGGATTCGCCCCACTAGTTCTTCCTCGGAGATATCAGCCTTCCACCTCATACAGAGGGCGTGGTAGTCATAGGCGAAATCTCTAAGGCGTTGACTAGGCTGCTATACCAGAGACCTTAAGTTTTCTTCAACTTCCGAGAGGTAGTCATCAGGTAAAAAAGCCGCCATAAATGCCTGTTTAAAAGACTTCCAGTCCTTCACCTTGCCTTTCTCTGCCTACCACCAGCTCAGAGCAGGTCTTCGTAGCACCGTGCTGAGGGTTCCTAACAGTTCTGGGCTGGGCAGTGGTCTGATCTCCAGATAGTTTTCACACCGTTTGATGAAGTTAAGAACATCCACCGTCTCTGAAGTGTCGCCAAAGGCTGGAAACTTAAGGCGGATGGGTGGTCGGCCATAAAAGGAAGAAGAAGAGGGTGAAACTGAGGAGGTAAGCTGATCAGGAGAGTGTGGTTGAACACAAGGAGGAATGTTGTATGTTTCATGACTGCTTATGTGCTTTACCTTTGCCGTAGAGCAGGAGATTGGGGAGATGCAGGGGTGTAGGCCTGTAACCTTTGGATGGTGGGCACATACTTGTGAGCCGCAGTTTTTTCATCTGGTTTTCCCAGACTACGTTACGTCGCAGAAAACAGTCAGTGACAGCTCGTGACAGCTAGCGTCCACTGCGTCCTAAAAAATTGTTTCTCTGTTTAGACTGCTGCTCCAACGTGTTCACTTTGTCTGTAAGCGCCACATATTGCATTGATTTAGTTCCGTTTGCAGTGTATGCACAACATTAATATCAGACACACCATCATCATCATCATCATCATTATCATCATGTTTGTCAGATATATATAGTGAACTAATCAATGATGTTATTTCAGCTGTAGGGTTACGGCGTGTAACAAATGCATCATCTACATCCTCCAGCACATTATTAGCTACAGCAAGGTCGGCCTGCACGGCACCACTAGCATTAGCATTAGCGATGTTAGCGTCCATTTTGTTCTGCCAAGACACACAAAACCGGAAAATACCCGAAAATACCGATTCCCCGTACGTACGGGCTACCACTATGTAAAACTTGGGTTTAATTAAACCACTAGTTACTTTGCTACGGGGGTCGAGAATCAAAATACGGGTTTTTAAACAACACTTCCGGTATTGCGCAATCAAGAAAGGACAAGTAAAGACGTGACACAATAACTAGGTATAATCCAAACCAAAGTGTATTAAATAAAACAACCCAACAAACAAACAAACAAGGTGCACCAAAATCAATATATACAAAATATATACAAATATAAACAATGTGTATGATGTATGCGGGTGTGTGAGTGCGTGTATGATTGTCCAGAGTCAATGTTTTTGCAGTGTGTGAAATGATGCACGGGAGAGAATGGCTCTGCCTCACCGGTATTGATGACAACTCCGGGAGCTTGAGTAACGGAACGAGAGGTGAATTGTTATTGTCTATGAGGAATAATCCAATCAGGAAAAAGTACTCCTTTAGAACCATCCAACAAACTTTTTCTCTCAAAAAAGCAGCGCGCTGGGATAAATCTCTCCGTGTCGGGCCGCTTGACGGTTCCGGCTTTATACCGGCACACGTGACCCGACGCCGCTTCCGGGTTCTCTCGCGCTGCGATTACGCATGCTCGCGAGAGCTTACCCTGTGACAAACACTGTCTATGGGGACAAGTAAAACCAGATCGGGCATATTTCTGTGCACAGGTGAGCAGCATTAGCTCCTTAATCCATTTCCCTGTTATTTAAAATGCCCCTTTATGTGGCTGTGTTACAATAGGCATTACTAAATAAGCTGGTTGTGGAAAAACAGCTGTGTCTTTATAAAAAGGAACTCATCCGGGTGTTTGCCCTATAGGCGGTGTTTTGGTGCCGGCTTCCACGCTCGCAAGACTACATTTCCCGGTCGCAAAGGTCAGAGGTGACGCAAGAGGTCACCTGACCTGGCTTAAAAAGACAGCCGGGAAAGAGCTGGTGGACCAGCGCTGGCATTATTTATTTTAGACAAGAGAAGGAGAGATTGCCGAGAAACACTTTCTTGCAAAGATTTTTTCTGTTAACAGGATTATCTTCGACTGGACATATTCGACTGTCATCGGCCTCCCGGATTTCATTAACCCCGGTGAGACTGAGCCATTACTCCTCATACACACACAGACTATAACCCGGACTCTGGACATTTATCTTTTATCTCGCTCACACTCACCTACACACATACAGTTTATTGTATATATATTTAAATTCAAATTTTGTCACATACACAGTCATACACAGTACGATATGCAGTGAAATGCTTAGACAACCGCCAGTGACCTTAAAAAATGAAAGCTGATACATAAGAAATAATTATGAATAAAGAGAAAAGAAATACAAATAAATTTATATAGAAAAATTAATTTAACTAGTAAAATATACAGTACAAATAAGGAAATAATAAAAATATTTTATTAATAAAAGTTTAGAAATGACTGGGGGTGTGTACATATGCATAAAAAATGACTTATTAAAGTGTTTAATTAAAGTGACTTGTGCAATGGTCCAGAAATGAAAATATAAATATGTAGTGCAAGTGTGCATGAATGTGTCCATAGTGGCCATGATTGTCTATTTAATGTTGGATGTTAAAAAGGTGGTATTGGTCCTGTGTTGTGGTTAAGAGACCTTATTGCCTGTGGAAAGAAGCTCCTCCTCAGTCTCTTTGTATTGGCCTTTAGTGAGCAAAATCGCTTCCCAGACCGCAACAGAGAGAACAGTCCATTGTTGGCATGGCTGAGGTCCTTCACGATCTTCCTGGCCTTGGTCCACCATTACTTGCTATAGATCGTGTGCAGATCAGGGAGCTCGGTGCGGATGATGCGCTCAGCTGATCGCATCACCCTCTGTAGAGCTCGTCTATTCTGCATGGTGCTGTTCCCGAACAAGGTTGAGATGTTTATCGTGAGGATGCTCTCTGTGGTGCAGGAGTAGAAATTCCTGAGCACCTTAGAGGGCAGTCTGAAGTCTCTCAAGCATCTAAGGTGATAGAGACGCTGTCGTGCTCCACTGGGCTCCAGTTGATGATGGGGGTCTGGTAGTTCCTCTCCTGCTTTGTACTAAAGTCCACTATCAGCTCCTTTGTCTTGCTGACGTTCAGGAGGAGATTGTTCCTCTGGCAGCAGTTCTCCAGATTCCCAATCTCCTCTAGGTAGGCCGACTCATTGTTGTTCCTGATCAGGCCCACCACCACAGCAAACTTGATGACAGCGGTGGAGTTGGTAGTGGCCACGCAGTCGTAGGTGTACAGAGAGTAGAGCAGGGGGCTCAGAAAACAACCCTGGGGGGGCTCCAGTGCAGAGAGTGAGGCAGGATGAGACCTGTCCGCCCATCCTTACTGCCTGTGGTCTGCCAGTTAGGAAATTGGAGATCCACTGACACAGCGATGAGTTGAGTCCCAGGTGCTTTAGCTTTGTGGTGAGTGTGGAGGGAATTATTATATTAAATTTGAGCTGTAGTCAATAAAGAACATTTTAACATAATTCCCTTCTCTAGTGCCCAGGTGAGTGAGTGACGTGTGGAGGAGATGAGAGATAGCATCATCTGTAGAGCAGTTTGGGCGGTATGCAAACTGTAATGGGTCCAGTGTGTTCGGTAGTGAATAGATTAAGTCTTTTTTGCCATCCAGAATGTCTCCCTGGAACTTTATTCTGGCCCTGAGGTCATCGAGTTTGTTCTCCAGTGACTGGACGTTGGCGAGCAGGATGCTAGGCAGAGGTGTGCGGTGTGCACGGGCTTTCAGCCTGTTCCTGACGCCGGCTCGTTTCCCTCGGGGCCGCCGCTTCGTGCCGTGTCTTTTTGTTCTCCCTCAGGATCTCACTCGGCCAGCTCGGATCCGGAGTTAAAAACGTAATTGTAAGTACATTGTATACCAATAGAAACAACAGTGACTCTGTCATACCTAATGTACTCAGGGGTGATGAGTTTGCCGGTTTTAAAACGCTGAAAAAAACAAAAACAAAGAAAAGGTGGTCGGAGCAGTCGTGATGGGAGCCTCACCGGCGCCATCTTGGTAAGGTTCTTACCAAGAACTATATTTTGTAAAGTGTTTATTTCTTTGTTTGGTTGTGGTGCACCTTTTTTTTCACTTTATTTCTTTTTTGTATAATACACTTTTGGTTTGTTTAATTATTTGTGTTTGTCCTTTTTGTTCACCTGGTTCTTAACGCAACACCGACACAAAGACAAAAGATCTCTTGATTTGTGTGGCTTCAGTTACGCCAAATGTAGCTGATCGATACGGTACATTTTGTGTCCGAGCTAATAAACTAACTCGGGTAACCCAACCTGTCTTAATGACTACCGTGCCGTTGCACTTACACCCACCATCATGAAGTGCTTCGAGCGGCTCATCATGAGACACATCAAGACCCTGCTGCCCCCCTCACTGGACCCACTGCAATTTGCGTACCGTCCTAACCGCTCAACGGACGATGCCATCTCCACTACACTCCATCTTGCCCTCACACACTTGGACAAGAAGGACACATACGTTCGAATGCTGTACATGGATTTCAGCTCAGCATTCAACACTATCATCCCCCAACAACTGATCGGGAAGCTGAGCCTGTTGGGCCTGAACACCTCCCTCTGCAACTGGATCCTGGACTTTCTGACCGGAAGGCCTTAGTCAGTACCGATCGGTAACTGCACCTCCAGCACCACCACACTGAGCACTGGGGCCCCACAAGGCTGTGTGCTTAGTCCCCTGCTGTTCACACTGCTGACTCATGACTGTGTAGCAAGACACACTTCAAATCACATCATTAAGATCGCTGATGACACAACCGTGGTGGGTCTCATTAGCAAGAACGACGAGTCAGCATACAGAGAGGAAGTGCAGAGGCTGTTGTAACGACAACAACGTATCTGAATGTTGACAAGACAAAGGAGATGGTTGTTGACTTCAGGAGGACACGAGGTGACCATTCTCCGCTGAGCATCAACGGCTCCTCTGTGGAGATTGTCGAAAACAGCAAATTCCTGGGTGTCCACCTGGGGAAGGACCTCAGCTGGTCCCTCAACACCAGCTCCCTGCACAAGAAAGCCCAACAGCGTCTTTTCTTTCTGAGAATACTGAGAAAGGCCCAGCTTCCACCACCGATCCTGACCACCTTCTATAGAGGGACTATCGAGAGCATCCTGAGCGGCTGCATCACTGTCTGGTTTGGGAATATTGGACCGCAAAACCCTACAGCGGATAGTGAGGACAGCAGAGAAGATCATCGGGGTCTCTCTCCCCTCTACTGAAGACATCTACACCACACGCTGTATCCGCAAAGCCACCAGCATTGTGGCTGATTGGACACACCCCTCTCACACACACCTCACACTCCTGCCATTTGGAAAAAGGTACCGAAGCATTCGGGCACACACATCCAGACTGTGCAACAGTTTTTTCTGTTATGTCGTTGTTGTCGCACTGTCACTTTGTTGTTGTTTGTTTGCAAATTTGCACGTGCACTTTATGTTGTCTGTAAAACCTGTAGATAGTCTTTCTTAGTTAGTTAGTTTTTGTTAATTTATGTTGTAATTTATGTTAGGACTATCTGTCTTGTATCTTCTAGCCAGCTAACTAGGCCTCTTAGTTAGCTAGTTTAGCTTCTCTGTTAATTTATGTTGTAAGTTTATGTTGCATGTAGCACCTTGGTCCAGGAGGAACGTTGTTTCATTTCACTGTGTACTAACTGTATATGATTGAAGTGACAATAAAGCCTACTTGAACTTGAACTCAGGATATATCTGCTCTCTTCACCTGTTTCTGTTTCATCCTTAGCTTTTAATCTGGTTCCAAAGATGTGCCCTCTGTCTGAGAGGAATAAATAAATAACCAGAAAAATGGGGAGTTGAGGAAAAGAAATGAACAATCACCAGGAATGAACAGAGGAAGATAAAAGAGACAAAGTAAACGTAGGCGAAGTTGCTGCCACACTCGTCCGTCTGGTTTCCAGAAGCAGGATCACATGGCATCCCACCCAAACAGGACAACATAATCTCATGCCACGCCTCGCCTGTTGCACTCCTAAAACACACACACACACACACACACACACACACACACACACACACGACTGTTTATTTTACTTGCCCTTTTCCTGCTAGGTGTTATGGAGCAGATCTGGGGAACTCATGGACAGAGAGTACACTACCGTTGAAAAGTTTGGGGTCACTTTTTAACTCCATGATGGTTCCTGATTTTTATTTCTTTCTACATTGTAAAGGAATTACAAACTTAAATAATTCTTTTGACTGTGTAAAGCTGCTTTGCGGCAATGAAAATTGCTAAAAGCGCTATACAAATAAAATTGAATTGAATTGAATTGAATACTGAAGGCGTCCAAAAAATGCATTAATCTCCTTTGAACAGTTAATGGTGAGATGTTTCTGCTACTTCTGCTCTGTAAAGACTTCATAACTCCTCTAATCTAAGGTGCTGTTAACTGGTCGTTTCTCAGGCTGATAACTCTAAATGAACTTCTCGTCTGCGGCAGAGGTAGGTTTTGGTCTCGCCCTTCTGGGATGGCCTTCATAAGGGCCAGTTTCATTATGGTACTTGACGGATTTTGCAAATGCACTTGACAATACTGTTCTTGCAAGAACTATTACAGAAAGGCTGACCTCTGTGTCTTATAATAACAACTAACTGTTGCTTTTGTTGTTGTTACGTAATTACCTGATTCCATATGTGTTATTTTATAGTTTTGAAATCCCCAGTATTGTTGTAGAATGTAGAAAATAAATCACTAAACAAGAAATTTGCAAGTGACCCCAAACTTTTTAACGGTAGTGTGTTACAGTGAACTGGTATGTTTAGATGCTGTCCTCCCCACTCTCATTGATCACTCAGGTTTGTTGATGGTAAAGTGATTGGTTGCTTTACATCTCAGTTCCCCCTCATGTCTGTGTTTCCTTCTGGCTCTCCCTTTTAGTTATGATGTCATAGTTAGTCCTGCCGGAGTTCCTGCTTGCACTCCACAGTTAATATACATTCACATTATATATTGTGTGACTGCGACCAGACCCAACTGTTATCTCTCTCTTGTGTCTCTTAAAAACACAATCTCTCTGTGGATATGGCACGCCTGAATGGCCAATGGGTCTTTCACCTTCTTGATGCCCTTCTGGTTGGAGTGTTTGATCACATGGAGACAATTGTCCACTGCATGTGAGGATGGCCCAGTGTAGACAGAACAGCCTACAGATCGATGAGATTTCTGTGAATAGTACCACTTACAAACCATGACAGCCTAGAAATTGCTACAAACAGTTTTGTCTCTATCATTGAACAGTTGATAATTTTAGCAGAATAGATTTTAAGTAAAAACCATAATGAATTTTAAGGCCATATCACATATCCATATCCGGTATCACCTAGATGAGGATCGACTGTTTTTGACTCTAGTTTCTCTTCAGGTGTCTTCCTTAAAAAAATCTTACAGAGTTAGCCTTTGCCACCTATGCAAGCTTTTTTTGAAAGAAGTATCATTTGGGGAGTTTTATGTTTATGTTTTATGCCAAAGCCCTGAACATTACAAAAAAAATACATAAATGCAATAAAATATATAAAGATAAAGACAACAGGAAGAGAGAAATAAACAGAAAAACAAGTGTACCTGAACAGCAGCATCAGGGCCATGAAGAATGTTCTGAAGTTGTTGTGGTCATTTATCGCACCATCTTCTTTACCCAGAGCCAAATTTCCAAAAAGCTACACACACACACACATTTAAGACATGCTCAGATTAAAAATTAATATTTAATTAGGAATAAACTGTGTTTGTCTAAGTAGTGTGTGTTTGTGTGTTTGAGAGACACAAAACAGTGAGAGTGTACATATCACCTGCATTCCGATGATGGCATAAATGAAGAACAGGATGGCAATAAGCAGGCAGACATACGGCAGAGCCTGAACACAAAAATACAGAGATTATTAACATACAGTGAGGACCAAATGCGCACCCACGCACACACAAATCATACACAACATTCTATTTACTGTACATAAGTGTGACTGGTGATATATTTATACACACACACACACACACACACACAATGCAATCACAGGGGGGTAATGCAGCCACAGTGGGGTAATGCAACCACAGGGGGGCACTATCCACTGTCTTCTTGTGCCAGTCCCAAGTCTAGATAAATGCAGAGGGTTGTGGCAGGAAGGGAGTCCGAAGTAAAACATTTGCCAAATCAAATGATGCGAATCATTAACACGACTTCCATACCGAATAGGCCGTGGCCTGGGCTAACAACAACCGCCATCGGTGCTGTTGACCTACTGGTGCTGGTAAAATTGGGGTACTGTTGGTCGAAGAAGGAGAGGAGGAAGGTGTATTTGTTGACAGAGGGAGAAAAGAAAAGTCAAGAGTTTAGGAATGACAGTAGGGACATTGAATTTTGGGACTATGACAGGGAAGACAAGAGAGTTGGTTGACATGAGGCAGAGAAGGAAGGTGGATATACTGTGTGTCCAGGAGACCACGGGAAAAGGGAGCAAGGCCATAAGCTTAGGAGCAGGGTTCAAGTTGTTTTACCATAGTGTGGATAGAAAAAAAAATAGCGTAGGGGTTATCCTGAAAGAGGAGTTTGTAAGGAATGTTTTGGAGGTGAAAGGAGTATCAGATAGGGTGATGAGTCTGAAGCTGGAAATTGATGGTGTGATGTGCAATGTTGTTAGTGATTATGCCCCACAGGTAGGATGTGAGTTAAAAGAAAAGGAGAAATTGTGGAGTGAGTTAGATAAAGTGATGCAGAGCATCCCCAGAGGTGAGAGAGTGGTGATTGGTGCAGACTTCAATGGACATGTTGGGGAAGGGAACAGAGGTGATGAAAATGTGATGGGCAGGTTTGGTCTTCGATACAGAAACGTAGAAGGACAAATGGTGGTGGACTTTGCAAAGAGGATGAAAATGGCAGTATACTTTCTTCCAGAAGAGGCAGGAACACAGGGTGACATTTAAGAGGGGAGGCAGAAGCACCCAGGTAAACTACATCTTGTGGCGACATTGTAATCTGAAGGAGATCAGTGACTGCAAAGTGTTGGTAGGGGAGAGCCTGACAACACAGAATGGTGGTGTGTAAAATAACCCTGGTGGCTAGGTAAGTAAAGGAGATAAAAAGAAGAGCATATTGAGGTGGTTTGGACATGTTTACAGGAGACACTTTGAGCATATAGAAGGATGCTGATGATGGGACTGCCAGACAGGAGGTCTAAAGGAAAACCAAGGAAAAGATTTATGGATGCAGTGAGAGAGGAAATAAAGTTAGTTGAAATCAGAGAAGAGGACGCAAAGGATAGAGTTAGATTGGAGGCAGATGATTCCCTGTGCCGACCCATAAAAGAGAATAGCCGAAAGACAAAGAAGACGACACACACTATCTAAACAAAAGTATTGAATCCCCCATCGAATCATAAATTCAGGTGTTCCGATCATGTCCATGGATACAAAAAATCAAGCACCTTTGTTTTGTACCGATGTCAGTGGTTTGGTTCCGGTGTTGAGCTATCGCAAGCATGCATGGCTGCAGCGCGAGGGAACAAGGAGTCCATCATTGTTCCTGTTCCGAAGAAACCTCATCCTGCTTCTCTCAATGACTATCGCCCTGTAGCTATCACCTCAGTAGTGATGAAGTGCTTTGAACGCCTGGTCAGAGACTTCATCATTTCTTCACTACCGGACACACGCGACCCACTACAGTTTGCATACTGCCAGAACCGTTCCACAGACGATGCAATCTCACATCTCCTCCACACATCACTTACTCACCTGGACACTAGGAAAGGGAATTATGTTAAAATGCTCTTCATCAACTACAGCTCTCCATTTAATACCATAATTCCCTCCACACTCACCACCAAGCTGGAGAACCTGGGACTTAGCTCATCAATGTGTCAGTGGATCTCCAATTTTCTGACTGGCAGACCACAGGCAGTAAGGATGGGTGGACATGTCTCAGCCTCACTCACTCTCAGCACTGGAGCCCCCCAGGGTTGTGTTCTGAGACCCCTGCTGTACTCGTTGTATACCCACGACTGCGTGGCCACTATCAACTCCACCGCCATCATCAAGTTTGCTGACGACACTGTCGTGGTGGGCCTGATCACCAACAATGATGAGTCGGCCTACATTTACATTTAAATTTGGGCAATTGGCAGATGCTCTTATCCAGAGCGACTTACATTTTCCAGAGCGACTTACATTTTCATCTCATGTATTTCATGGACCTTGCTCAAGGGCTCAACACATCTGAGCAGTTGAGGGTTAAGGACCTTGCTCAAGGGCCCAACAGTGGCAACTTGGTGGTTGTGGGGTTTGAACCTGGGATCTTCCGAACCGTAGTCCATTGCCTTATCCACTGAGCTACCCCCGGCCCTACCTAGAGGAGATTGTAAATCTGGAGAACTGGTGCCAGAGGAACAATCTCTTCCTGAACGTCAGCAAGACAAAGGAGCTGATAGTAGACTTTAGTACAAAGCAGGAGAGAAACTACCAGACCCCCATCATCAACAGGAGCCCAGTGGAGAGAGTGGACAGCTTCTGATACCTCGGTGTTCACATCACGCAGGACCTGTCATGGTCCTGTCACATCAACACCGTGGTGAAAAAGGCCCGGCAGCGTCTCTACCACCTCAGATGCTTGAGAGACTTTAGACTGCCCTCTAAGGTGCTCAGGAATTTCTACTCCCGTACCATAGAGAGCATCCTGACGGGAAACATCACGACCTGGTTTGGAAACAGGACCATTCAAGACAGACAAGCTTTACAGAGGGTGGTGCGATCAGCTGAGCGCATCATCTGCACCGAGCTCCCTGACCTGCACTTGATCTACAGCAAGCGGTGCTGGACCAAGGCCAGGAAGATCGTGAAGGACCTCAGCCATCCCAACAATGGACTGTTCACTCTGTTGCGGTCTGGGAAGCGATTCCGCTCCCTGAAGGCCAACACAAAGAGACTGAGAAGGAGCTTCTTCCCGCAGGCGATAAGGTCTCTCAACCACAACCACACAAAAGTAATATCATTTAAACATTGACATTGACTGGACAATCATGGACACATTCATGCAATACATATTTGCATATCTGAAACCATTGCACATGACACTTTCATAAGTCACTGCCACTTTAAAACACTTTAAAATTTTTATATATATCCCCCCCCCCATATTCCTATATTTCTATATTTTGTAATATTTTTATTATTCCCTTATTTGTACAGTTTGTTTATTTTACTAGTTACAATTATTTTCTTTCGTATTTC
The DNA here is from genome assembly GCF_024256425.1 of Clarias gariepinus. NCBI lineage: Eukaryota > Metazoa > Chordata > Actinopteri > Siluriformes > Clariidae > Clarias > Clarias gariepinus. The sequence continues at coordinate 47,822,999 of NC_071102.1, read as the reverse complement.
ATTTCTTTTTATTAATATTTATTCCTTACATGGCGGTAGTACAAGCATTTCACTGCATTTCGTACTGTGTATGACTGTGTATGTGACAAATAAAATTTAAATTTAAGTTTGATTTCTTGTAATATCATAGTCTCAAAAGGGGCCTAATTAATCTGTGACAATCCAGAGCCCAGGGCAGGGAGCAGACATACCTCATTTCCACTACACTGGTGCTGGTGCCAGGTGCCTAAACAAAAGCGTTTTTCGGCATTTTGGACATTCGCTGAGATTCAGCAGAAATTGGAAAGTGCTTTAAGAAAAAAATAAGTGTATGAGGAAATAAGAGAAGAACTAATAGTCGCAGGCTTCACACAAACAACCGACCAAATAGTGTAGAAGCTAAAAAAACTGAAGAAAGACTTTCAGCGACAGTTTATTCTATTTTCAGTTTATTCGATGTGTTGAAAAGTCGTTGAAAGTCTTTCTTCAGTTTTTTTAGCTTTTAGCTTTTTTGACTCAGCTTTGGGACAATGACAATTGTTAAAAGCGCTATACAAACAAAAATAGAATTGAATTGAATGTGCCAGGTCATGTGATCGGCATAAAAGAGCACCCAGAAAACAACTCGGGGTGGAAAGATTAGGAGGAGACAGCGCTGTTCATGGATTTATGTTCAAGAGAGAGAGTGGATAAACGTGTCATGTTGGATTTTTCTGTTTACTGGATTAATCCCTTATGAACAGATTTACTACCCCAGACTGTTTAATAATACCGGTGAGACTGAGCCATCTCTCCCACTATAAACACTCACAAACACACTCATTAATAACCCGGACTCTGGACATTTTACTTCATCCATACACATAAATTTTTGGGGGGGTATTTGTATATATTTTGTATACTTGGCTGATTAGTTAAAGTAGGTGTTGTGTTTTTTTGGTGCACCTTTTGTTTTTTGTCACTTAATACATTTTGGGTTTTGGTTTAATTGTTTTCAGTTGTCCTTCCATGCTCAGCTAGGGCTATACCACACTGGAAATTAGATTCAAGATCCTGTTTTAGTGTAACTAGGTTTAAATCAAAAGCTGATCTTTACACCGTAAGATGAAACGCGTGTCTCAGGTTTTGGGACTGATCCACAAACCTGCTCCTGGAGAACCCTTGGCCCCTTACACCTGCTTTAACTAATCAGCCAAGTTACAGCCTTTCCAGTGTGTGTGGTGGAGCAGGGAAATGCTAAAATGTGCAGGACACAGAGTCGAGTCACACAGGCCCGCCTTCTTCTGCAATAGTCTTGTTCTGAGAACCTTTACATTGTGTGTGCGTGCGTGTGTGTGTGTGTGTGTGTGTATATACCTTAAAGGACTGGACAAAGGTCCAAAGAAGGATGCGAATTGTCTCTCCCTGTCGCAACAACTTAATGAGACGAGCGGCACGAAACAGACGAAGGAACCTCACATTGATTATGTTATTCTAAAGAAAAAGAGACAAAACAAAAATCAGAATAAGACAGAAGGAAAAAGAAAGACAGTAATACAGAGAGAGACAGAGTAACAGAGAGAGGGAGACATTGAGGCAGGGCAAGAGTGAGACAGGGAGACAGTGAGATAGAGACAGTGAACAGGGAGACAGAAGGAGAAGGAGACAACAAACAGTGAAACAGAGACAGAGTGACAGTGAGACAGAAGGAGTGAGACAGCAGAACTGATTCATATTATAGCAAATAAAAAAAAACTAAACAAATATGTCATCATCCAATCATGTTAAAGCACAGAGGAACAAATGCACTGATCAGTGACACACACACACAGGAATGGGGCTATGCTGTTGAACAGCTCAGCTTTCAGTGTGTAAAGTGTAACAGAGGAGTAATATAGAGACGGGGTCATGCAGGTCATGAGCAGCGCTGTCCTTAACAGACCGAAAGTGCAGATTCGACTCACGGCCGCTTTAGACAAAACAAGGAAGTACAGCACAGAAGACAGATAAAGAGACAAACAGAAAGAGAGAGAGGAACTGACAGAGAAACATACTGAAGAACAGACTGACAGAGAGAAAGAAAGATAGACAGACAGAAATAAACAAAGACATCATGCAACTTTTTCTAAAGTGCATGGCATTCAGGCAGTGACATGATGACACCTGAGCCTCTGACATAATTTCCTGTCACTCAAGACTCCAGAGGTCATTATACAGAAAGCACATGCTGAGGAACAGGAAGTAGAGGGAGGGGAATGGATGCATTAAGAGAAGATTACAAACCAACCAGATTCTAATGGAGAGATGGGGGAGAGTATAACAGTGAGAACAACACCGATTGGTTTGGTATGATCACACGGTGATGACATCATGGAGGGGCAGGGCAGAAGATCACAGTGCATTTATAGTTTGCGTGTTTCAGATTGGATGGTTTTATCGGAGACACGCCCACAGAGCGGGAGATTAAAGAAAGCATGTAAAGAGAACAGGAAGAAGAGTCATTACATCACACAGATTACTCCATCACTCTGATTGGCTCTTCTGGTGGACTGAACCAGGTACATTGTATACACACACACACACACGCAAATGCACACACACGCAAATGCACACACACGCAAATGCACACACGCACACACAAATGCACACACGCACACACAAATGCACACACGCACACACACTCATATAAACCCAGGCATATGCTCATACACACACATTAATAAACAAAGGCACATGCTTATACACACACAGACACACACACACACATTAATAAACAAAGGCACATGCTTATACACACACACAGACAGACATGCGCACACACACACTCTCTCTCTCTTACACACACACACACACAAATTATATTACCGTAGCAACATTAACTAGAAATAAGACCACTGCAGAAGTCTCCACAACAACAATATACAGTAGTGAGGACTTCATTAACTTTTTTAAAAATCGTAAATATTAGGCAAAAAATTCAGGCTTTGAAACTAGCCACCTAGAATACTTTACTCCCCTTGAAGAGAATAAATTAAGTTCACTCATCTCTTCTCAAAATCATCAACCTGTTCATTAGATCCTATATTGACGCATTTTCTTAAACAGATAGTACCAGCAATAACAGAACCCCTGTTGAAAATAATTAACTCTTCACTCAGCAGTGGGTATGTTCCTGAATCCCTTAAATTAGCCGTTATTAAACCACTAATCAAGAAACCTGACCTCGACCCGTGTCAGCTGTCCAATTACAGGCCGATATCAAATCTCCCCTTTATCTTTTAAATTCGGTAGTAGCACAGAAGCTCGATTCATATTAAGCATAAACTAACTGTGTCAGGATTTATAAAATATAGAATTAAGGGTACAGCCCTCTCCTGGGTCAGATCCTATTTGACTGATCGCTATCAGTTTGTACATTTAAATGGTGACCATTCTGCATTTTCTCCAGTGGAGTTTGGTGTTTTACAGGGTTCAGTTTTAGGCCCACTGCTTTTTTCCCTTTACATGCTTCCTCTGGGCAACATAATCCGTAAGCATGGTATTAGTTTTCATTGTTATGCTGATGACAAACAGTTATATGTCTCAGCAAAATCAGATGAAAAAAACCAGCTTAGTAAAGTTGATAAATACTGTATGTAAAGGACAAAAGTGACTGGATTAACTTCCTTCTGCTTAATCCTGATAAAACAGATCTAGTCATAGGACCGCATATACCTTTAACTGGCCTTTTTGTTCCATCAAGTGCAACAAAAAGTGGAAGAACTCGGTAAAAGAGAGATTATACATTCCAGCCTTTCATTTGAAGCTCATGTAAATAATATTACCAGGATAGCATTCTTTCATCTTAGAAATATTGCCGAAATAAGAAATAATTTGTCGCTAACAGATGCAGAAAAACTATTTCATGCTTTTATCACCTCTAGGTTGGACTCTTGTACTGTCTGGTTGTTCAGCTAGATGCATAAACGAGCTTCAGCTAGTCCAGAATGCCGCAGCGAGAGTTCTCACTAGAACCGGAAGATATGAGCACATCACCCCTATCTTATCTTCACTTTATAGTCTCTCTGTGAAATTTCGCATCAATTTTAAAATACTACTTTTGACATATAAAGCATTGAATGGTCTCGCGCCGCAGTATCTAAGTGAACTGATATATCTTACGATCCGCCACGCCTACTTCGATCAAAGGATGCAGGCTGCTTGTCAGTACCGCGTATTATGAAAACTACAGCTGGGGGCAGAGCTTTTTCTTACAAAGCCCCGAAGTTATGGAATAGTCTTCCAAATAATGTTCAGGACTCAGACACAGTCTCAGTGTTTAAGTCCAGGCTAAAAACCTATTTATTTAGCAAAACATTTTTGTAAATAGATTAGCCTTAGGTAAAGGAGCAGATCTGGGGGACTCATGGACGTAGAGTATTATGGTGACTGGTATGTTTAGATGCTGTCTTTCTCACTCTCATTGATCACTCAGGTTTGTTTGAACGTGAAGTGATTGGTAGCTTAACATCCCAGTTCCCCCTCATGTGTGTGTTTCTTTCTGGCTCCTCCCTTTTAGTTATGATGTCATAGTCAGTCTGCTGGAGTGCCTACTTGCACTCTGCACTAAATATACATTCACCTCATAGACCATGTGACTGTTAGACCATCCCTAACTGTTATCTCGACTTCTTTTGTTTCCTCCTCTCTCTTCCTCTCTCTCTCACTCCCTGTCGCTCTGTCTCAATACACATGTCTCTCCTGAGCTGCCAGTGATCCAGACCCCCCTCTGTCCTCTGGACTTGTCTGACTCGTCCTGGTGTCCTGCTTCTGGCTGAAGATCTCGTCACATGGACGCACCGTGTGGTCTGTCTGGAATGCGTGTGGTGACTGGAGACGATTCCACTTTACCATGAAGACGGTCCTGTCCTCGGCTGATGCAGACAGCTGTTTCTCTGAGGACTCGTGACTGCAGTCACTCAATAGTTCAGGACTGGAGTTTCCTACAGTCTACCTGAGCCTCCAATAACCAACTGGACTCCATATGAACTTCTCCACATCTCCTGTTATACTGAACTTCCAGTCTCCTAACACACTGTATAAATGCAGATCAATCCCTGCTTTCTGTTTCACCCAGATGAGGATGAGTTCCCTGTTGAGTCTGGTTCCTCTCAAGGTTTCTTCCTATTACCATCTCGGGGGGTTTTTTGCCTCATCACTGTCGTCCTCGACTCGTTCATCAGGGACGATCTGATTATTATGATTCTCACACACTCACATCTCATACACACTTCCAAAATTTCTTTTGATTGTGTAAAGATACTTTGCGACAATAACAACTGTTAAACGCCCTATACAAATAAAATTTCCTTGAGTTTAAACACAGGCACATAGTCATACACACACACATGCACAGACAAACACAAACACACACACACATAAACACAAGCACATGCTCATACACACCAACAGACATGCACACACACACACACACACACACACAGTAATAAATATAGGCACATGATCATACACGCACAAACACACACATTCATAAACACAGGCACATGCTCATACACACACACACACACACTCACCCCCAGCTCCGTCACTAAGATGTCTGTGATGCTGCCTAAAATGGACACGAAATCGAAAATGTTCCACGCATCTCGGAAATAATTCTGCAGGTGAATACAGAACACACAGACATCAACCAATCAAATGCTGTGCTCAGGCCACCATGGCAACAGTCAAACAGGAAATACATTTCAGGATTATTTTTCATGTTTAAACATCTCAGGTCTGTGTGTGTGTGTGTGTGTGTGTGTGTGTGTGTGTGTGTGTGAGAGAGAGAGAGAGAGAGAGAGAGAGAGAAAGAGAGATACTCACCCGAATCCCAAATGCAATCATTTTCAGGATGCACTCCATGAAGAACAGGGTGGTGAAAACGATGTTCAGGTATTTCAAAACTTTATCATATGTTTCTTTAGCTTCATGATACTGGACACACACACACACACACACACACACACACACACAAGAGAGATATTAGTATTCAGTGTAAAGTGGGTGTTAAAGTCACAGGTACTTAAGAGTTTCAGTACACACATGAGCACATGATTTAATTTAATGCTATTTAAATATGCTGTTTGCTTGGTGTGTGTGTGTGTGTGTGTGTGTGTGTGTGTGTGTGTGTGTGTGTGTGTGTGTGTGGCATTGGTTTGGCATCTCCCTAAACTAAAGTCCTTGTCTCCATGTCACACTTTTAAACAGCGCTGGACTTTTACTCCTGACCAAAGAATTCAGTTCCTTCACATAGACCCATAGAGAAAGATCTCAGGGGGGCCAAGCCAGGTGAGCGTGGTGGCCATTTCAACAGCATATTGTCATTATCATTGGCACACCTGATCCATCTCCCTGATAGATTCTCATTTAGATAAGCCCTTACAGTTAGCATCCAGTGAGGTGGCGCTCTAACCTGTTGAAAAATTAAGTGTTTATGTTCATTTGCAATTATCTCATCAAGTAACCAGTTCTGTAGCATTTGCAGATGAACATCACTGATCATCAAAGAAAAACAGCCCATGAGATTTAGAGAATGTTCGCAGAACACATTCACTTTCTCCAATTTCTTTCTTCCTCATTTGCTCAACTGTAGAATGAGGATTTTTTTTCACCCAAATGCAAACATTATGCTTGTTGACTTTTGTATGAAATGTGGTTCATCACTGAAAACAAGACATTTTTCAAACTCCTCATCTTCAAGTTTCTGTTTTATTGCTGTTTTAAAATTTTTAGGACGCCCTGTACAACACTCAGTTCTGACTGACTAATCCAATTAAACGAGAGGTGTTAGTCCACAAGCGGTGCTGATAACAGACAGTAACAGCACTGTGAGGTGTAACTCTGTGTATGAGTGGGCGTGTCCCAGGTGTTGTCCAGTGGTTAATGACACTAACTGTGTGTCTCAGCGTGGGTGAGAGTAGGTCTGTACGGTCCGCAGTACTGAGGAGAGAGCAGCTGTCTGACTAAACCCACATTCACACCCAGTCACAGAAGCACTTTCAGTAAGAACACACATCTGATAACGTTATGGCGTCTTAAACAACACGCCGTCTCTGCACTCATCACTTCTAAGTCCTTCTGAACCGCCCGCGTCATTCTGTTCACAGCTAATGCTTAGCTACAAAGCTAACTAGCGTCTAACACAAGGCTGAATCCCAAATCCATTTGTAACCCCTGATCAAGGGCACCACTTGAAACAAGGGACTGTACACCCTACATAGTGCACTAGCTTTACATTTAACACTGTTTAACACAGAAGTTAACAGAGCTGATATTCTAAAGTGTAATAACTGTAAAAATTAAGTAAATCTGGTGAGTTTCTTTGGAGTGTCCACCACCTCCATGGTTTATTCTCCTCACCTTATGGCTACGAAGTACCGCTAAGAGTTTAAAACTAGTTTCAACTCCTGTTAAATACACTAACTGTCCAGTGGCAATTAGTTAGTTCCACCACACGTGGAAGGATATGTGTGTGTGAGGGGGGGAGCAAAATAACTTTAAAAATAAAAATAAAAAATCATCATCTGTTAATAGTGAATGGTGTTTGTGCTGTTGTACTGAATATCATTTAGTATTTGTGCTGATATTCAGTACAACAGCACAAGCTTGCATGTAATACTGCCTAATACTCTTATATATTTTTGTGGTACATAATGTATTTATTAGATAATTCGGTGATTAATGTGAGACACATCACGTCATACAGTGCACTACACGGCAGACATACAGTGGTTAATCAATCGGAATGTAGGTCCTACCGTCGCGGCGCTCGGCGGTACCGTTTGGCTTTGTGCGTTTGCTGGCTTTTACCATTGAGTGGCGCTATATAACTACAGGCTGACGCCTCATGCCTTAGTTCATTCTCTGCTGGATTAATGAGACAGAGTTTCAGAACTGCACGTAGTAGCGGATAAAATCAAGTAAAACATTGTAGTTAAACAAATTTATATCACAGAACTAAAATGACAATACAAATGTAGAATTTAAATTAAATTAAATCTTATTAGGATCAAATTTAAACAAAATAAATGTTAACACAATGAGCCTTTAAATTTTATCACGTGTAATTAGAAAAGACGCGTGTAGGGTTTTGTGTCATCTTATATCTTGTGTTCTTTAAATTTATAGTAGATTTATTAACTAAAATAAATGACCATAAAAATTATAACATTGTCAGGACGTTCTACTGCGTCAGCTGATGTTGGTCATTCAGCCCCGCTTGTGTTTGTGCGTTATTATAAGAATGAAATGCAGTAGACTGTTATGATCTGACCATGTTGCACGGGCGGCACCATAAAGCACGGACACGAGGCGAGGTCTTACGGGAAAAGGGTAATTTATTTAGGTAAAATGGGGAAGGAAAGTGTTGAAGGAGGGAGAATGGAAAGAAAGGGATAAAGGTTGTGCATGTGCAGTTCCGGGGGCTGTGCCACACTGGCATGCGGGCACACAGCTGACGATAAGTGTTGGTGCGCAGAGTGGCAGAACTGAGCACGCGGAGGCAGCGCTCCTGCACGCTCCCTCGTGACGGCGCTTCTCCCGCTGTCGATGGCCGGCACGAGTTCTCGCTGACGCAAAAACCTAACCACACTTTTCCTCTTCGGCAGCGGGGCTGCGAGGGCGGGCACAGTGCGGGAGTGAAGGTGCCGCGGGAGCTCGCGCAGCTCTTTCTCGCGCTGTCCTCAGCGCGGAGATCAAAAGGCCGGAATTCTAGTGTCCTTGTTTAAAGTCCCTCGGGCGCGTCACATCTTCCAACTGACATGCTTTTTTTATATTCTCCATCACATTACGTACTTCCCAGACCTCAGACAAACCTCCGCGCCTTGCTTTTATAATGCAGAGCAAGCCCGAGATCATATTAACGTTAATTATCGCCAGCCGGCACAAACAGGCGGCTCCCGTCCCTTTGCTGCCTATTCAGGGAGCCTACGGAGTAGTTATAGTAGATTTGGGCGTACACCCATCACACGCGCACGCCGTGGCAGATCATCATAATTGTCCTAAACTTGTATTTCATAAGGTTTTCCGAGCGGTGGTACAGCGCAACGGGGGTCATTATTTACTATTAAACATTAAACGAATTTACAAAACTTTATGCGTGTGATTAAGAGCTGATTCTACGTAGGAAAGTAAAGAAGAGGATCCTGATGCTCAACATTCCGGAGACCAAACCCCATTTAAATTAAATTAACAAATATTGCATGTAAATAACAATAGCCCACGTTTAAAAAAGCATTTTTATTTAGATTATAAAAAAATAATCCTGCATCTGTTTTAGGTGTTCCAGCTGCCACTGTTCTAAAATTCAAATTAAATCAAATCTTATTAGGATCAAATTTAAGCACAATAAATGTTAACACAGTGAGCCTTTTAATTTTATCACTTGTAATTAGAAAAAAAGCGTGTATGGATTTGTGTCATCTTATTTCTTGTGTTCTTTAAATTTATAGTAGATTTATTAACTGAAATAAATGACCATAAAATTAAAACAGTGTTAGGACGTTCTACTGCGTCAGCAGATGTCGGTCTTTCAGCCCTGCTTGTGTTTTTGCGTTATTATAAGAATGAAATGCAGTAGACTGTTATGATTTGTAACGGGTTCGACCCATGTTACTCAAACAACTCAGTTCAGGTGTAAGTAAATGGATAGAAAGTAAATGTCTGTGCTGTTTGGGGGAGGGACGTGCTAATGATTTGGTCGGCTCTGTGTGTGTGTGTGTGTGTGTGTGTGAGAGAGAGGGGTGTCGCGGTCGTTTTCAGTGAAACAAAGGCTCAGCTGAAAAATGTTAGGCACATCAGTCACTTAACCCCCAATAAAAGGTATTTGAGTGTAACAGATGCGCACTGAATACTAAACCTAAACCAGGCACGGAGATTAATGAACCAAGATAGCCCCCATACCCGTTTAAAAAAAATAAATAAATAAAAATACCAAATAATATTATTGTGTATAGACTGATTAAAAACAATACAATTTATGCTATCATAAGGAAAATAACAAGTTCTTCCATTCCAATGATTAAAAAAGGTAACAATGTCAACTTTAGAATCTAAAATCCAGGAGATTAAAATTACACAAATTGAAATCAATGAAAGTCTCCAGAAGAGCCTCAGATTCAAGAGGTTTTTAAAGTGGGGAGAAGTGCATTTCAGTTCCTCTGAATGTATAGGTGAGAACAGCCGATTCACACCTGGGGAGGGTGAATAATTTGTATTTGAATGTTGTCTGGCATTGTAAAGCACTATAGTGACACTAAAAGAACAACCCAGGATTAATAGGAATTCTTATACTGCATAAACATTATTTAGCACAAAAAAATTCCTCGCGCTCGGGAAAACTATGCGTGCGGTTGAGCGCTGGTTAGACTATAGGAAATTCAATCGGAGGGGTTTTATTTAGACTATTAAAAAAATAACCTGCGTCTATTTTTAGGCGTGCCAGCTGCCACTTTTTAGTTAGAAGTTTTCAATACAAAGCTTATAATGCCCACATGACATGACGGAATAAAGGCACGGCTGGTGATGATTGGGGTTTGTTGGGTTACAGTGGATTTTACTACGCGGTGTGAGTGCAATGGCCATCCGTCTGCTCGCGCTGACTCTGCTCTCCGCGGATGGCCGTACCGCCCCCCTCCCACCTCTCGCTCCTTTGAAGTTCCTGGGGCGCGTTCCATTTGCCCTGCTTGCATGCCGCACTTCCGCGTTGTTGCACGCGCGCTGCATACACAGCGCGTATTAAAATCCACTGTAGCCCAACAAACCCCGAGTATTTTATAGCGCGTGGTGCAACCCCGGGCAACGATAGTAACGATAGCTCACCAGTCATGTGTAATTCTGCGGTCCCGCTGCTTCGCATGTCTGAAGGGGAGGCCGCCTAACTAGTGCGCGAGGAGCGATATTGATTTGGGCGCACGCCGTGACAGGCTGAAAAAACTGTGTCAGATTAATGTGCAAAAACTATATAATAAAACTATATAAGACTACATGCCTTTATAAGACTCAACTTTTATTTAAGCGCACTCACAATAACGAAAAAACGTTGTGATTTTGTAAGTGTTGTAAGCTGCGCTGCTCTGTATTGTTTTTGGTGAACTTGAGCGCGTCAGAAAATGAACGCAAACGTTTTTTTAAATGGTCAGAGTCAGTCTGCTTGCTGTTTTCCCGACGCGTTCATAATCATTAGTCTACTTCTGCCGGTGCTCTCTGGAAAACTCCATGCATGCGGCTGAGCGCTGATTAAAACTATGGAGTAAATTAAAGAGGAGAATTACGATGCCGAGTCGAAGTCCTGAGCCCAAACCTCATTTAAATTAAATTAACAAATATTATAAGTAAAAAAACAATAGCCCATGTTTAGAAACCGTTTATAAATTCTTTCCGACATGAGTTGGTCCGGTGTTATGCGCAGAGCGCCGGGAGATTTCCTGGAGCTCCGAAATCACTGGGCATGTTTTCTAAATAGCCGCTATCTTTAATAACTGATGGAGGTTTTGAGCTGTATACACACGCATTCCTGCCTAAACAACTCTTAAAACTACACCTGTAACACAATAAACAGTAATATTTCAAACATTCTGCAGGCTGATATTTGGAGAAAGGAAAGAATAATGAATAAACCAGTTGTTGGGTCAAAATAACCCAACCAGGTGTTCATTTGTAAACTACATCTCATATGAGCCAACATGAGCAACCCAACAATGTGTTTAAAGTACCTGAAATAATCCAGAACTTAAATACCAATAAACAGATACAGAGATACGCTGTATAACGGTCACTGTTGTATTTACGGCAACGAGCGAAAATGTCACTTTGCGCCACCTGGCAGCCATTTTACGAATGACTTTGAAATGCAACTGATTTATTTTGGCCGCTGACGTTTTTACACGGCGGTGAGCGCGACGGTAATAACCATTCCAATTGATCAACTACTGTAAGAGGCAGTTTAATGTGAAAAAACCCTGTTTGGTCTGATAAAAAATATTGATTGTTATCAGTGCAAAAAAGAGAAAGGAAATGCAAAAAAAACTTTTCAGCTTTTTTCTTAGTATGCATGTTAAAGAGTTAATAAAATATAAAGTATTTATAATGGTAATAAAAATAATTACCTAATAAATAGGTAATCCTCTACTTACGAATGACTTTGGTTTCAGGATTTGTTCGTAAGTTTGGAACAAAGTGAGCATTTGACACAAATATACTCTATAAAGTATACCAATCTACTTGACTAAATCCTTGTCCCCTTTCCCAACACTGCCATGATGTGGCCTAAAACCATAACCGCGCCTAAAAAATTAATTAGCCTTTGCGCTTTAAAATCACAAGGAGAATCCCAGATGCCAGTTTGCCTTAGAAAAAATTCTCCCATAAGAAAAAATGGAAACTCCAATGATTTGTTCCACAACCCAAAAATATTCATATAATTAACAGAAAATATAAAGTAAAAAAATAAAACTAATTAACCAGCACTTTACCTTTAAAAAGAATCACCCATGACAGGAGAGGGGATAGAAGAGGGGGGATAATGTGTGAGAAGACACACACACACAAACACGCACCTGCGCACCTGCATGCACGCACACACACACACGCACAAACTTTACTTAGACTGCTAAATAAGTGGGGCGAGGGAAATTCTGTTAGCTGTTTTCCACTGTATTGGACTGTGAATTCTGTTTTGTTAAAGATTTTCTGAAATTACTGTCTGTTTAAATCTGTGGAAATTCGTAACTTGAATGTTTGTAAGTCTGAGACTACCTGTATAAAAAAAATGAATAAGAACAATAATAATAATAATAATAATAATAATAATAATAGAAGTAGTAGTAATAATTAAAAGACAAACATCACAGAATATAAAATAAATGTCAAAACGAAAAGTAAAAACACATACAACGACTTCCGGTTATGGCAGCCACCTGAGAAGACGGGGCTCGTGCCGCTTTGCTTCAACTAAAATAATTTTCTACTAGAAACACTCGGGATTGTAATAAAAAAACTGGGCAGTATCCAAGTCAAGTAAATTAAGCAAAGAAAGCGGCAAATCTACAAAGCAGCCTTAGTTAACCAGGTTTCGCGTTTGCAGTGAGGCGCAGAAAAGCACAGAAGAGGAAACCAAGTTATTTTCAAGGTTTGATGGAATTATGTCAGCGATAGAAAGTTTAAAGAAAGATATGAGTGACTGCAGTAAGCGAGTGATGCAGGCGGAATTGCGGATTGTGAGTACAGAGGACGAGGTAGCCCACTTGCAAGTAAACAAATTAGAATCAACAAAAAAGAGTCTAGAAAAAAAAATTATGGACTTGGAAACCAGATCAGGCTTAAATACCTTAAGACTGGTGAGCCTGCCGGAGGGAGCCGAGGGACAGGATCCATGTTCCTTTTTGGAGAAATGGATCCCACAGGTGCTCGAAGGTGCGACACTACAATCTTTCGGCATCTAAGAGAGAGCGCATAGAATCGCACCAGCGAGAGATGCCAAGGCGCCGCCAAGAACATTGATAATGCGCTTCCTTAACTACAAGGACAAGCAAGCAGTTATCGCAGCTACATGGGCAAAACACAACATTCGGTATAGGAACCAGCAAATTAGTTTTTACGCGGACTTGGCCACTGGAATACACCAGTTGAGGAAACAGTTCGACCCAATTCGCCAGGAATTACGCGATTTGGGGATTCGCCATGGAATGATTAATCCAGCTAGGCTGTTGGTAACTTACAAAGAACAGACCAGTACATTTAAAACGACAACCGAAGCAAGGGAGTTTATCAAGAAAATTCAGGAGAATACTGGCAAATGTTAGAACGAAGTATGAGTGTTTGTAGTCATAAACAGAGCGGCAGAGAGAGTTTTGTTAAAAGTCAACAAAGGGGGGTTTAACTCATCCTCACTCTGAGTGTGAAACGGTTGAGAGCAATAATGGGAGTCAAAAAGTTTTTGGGGGGGACCTCATGAAAGTGGGAGATTTGGAGGATGTACGTTCATGCATCCTGTCATGCACACTTGGAACGCGACCGAGTTAAGCGGTCGCGAACCAGGAAGTATAAAAGAGGTAAACAAACCATAGCACCTCGCTCAGTCATTGAGTCGCCGATGCCACGTCGGAATTCTCCAACAAACCGTGAGTACTCACCTTCTTGGTTTAATTTCCTGATCGAGTGTGTATTTATAGGACGCGGGTTAGATTGTGTCTTTCCCTTACTCCCTCTTCGAGAGAGTCCTTAGACTAAAGAGCGTGATTATCCTGCCTACTCGTGTTCTTCCGCGTTTGGGTTTACCATTCACGCAACAAAGGGCTTCTGGTCACTCTAGGTTAGTTCTTGACAGAATGACTGAGCCATCCGCGGTGAACCCAGCGGATTACGCGCACCTCTGCGATGTGGTAGATCAGCACGCCAAGCTCATCAACGCGCTAACCGGGGAGATCGCTAATCTGCGCCGGGACCTCAGAGACGTCGTGGCCTTGCGCCGCGAGGTTGCGGAGCTCCGGCGGGAGAACGCAGATCTCCGGGCAGCTGTGGATGGCGCGGCTAGCCGGTCTCCCGTCGCGGCGGCCGCGGCGCCGCACCAACCTCCCCCCCCTCCTTCTGATGTATTTCTGGCACTTCCGGATACGTGGGATGGCACGGACGGGAAATGTAACGTGTTTTTAACAGCGCTTGATCTGGTGTTTGAGTTCAATGCCACCAGGTACTCCACCGATCGGCTACGCATCGCGCTTCTGGTCTCGTTGCTATTCGGGCAGGCAGCTGAGTGGGCCACGGCAGTTCTCCGGGCGGATACAGACACCGCGACTCATATAAGGAGTTCACCCGCCAACTCAGACTCACTTTCGAACACCCAGCGGGCGAGGTGGAGACCGACACCAAACTCTACCATCTGCGGCAGGGAGGATCGTCCATGAGCCAGTACACAGCTGAATTCCGGACCCTCGCTGTGCAGACCAACTGGGGAGATGCCGCGCTCTGGACATCCTTCTACGAGGGACTGGCTTCACGCATAAAAGACGAGCTCGCCGGGCGAGAGCTTCCTGCCACCCTGGAGGGGATGATTCAGCTCACCCTCCGTATCGATCAGCGTATCCTCTCTCGCCCGAAGCCAGCCCCGAGGACCCTGCAGCCTGCACCCACCTTCTCCTACACTGCACCACGACCACCTACTGCTCTCACCGCCCCAACTACTGGATCTGTCGGATCTCCACCTCCTGCTGTGGTTGACACCGGAGCCGGGGAACCCATGCAACTAGGACGCACCTCCCTGACCGTGGTGGAACGCGAACGACGGTACAGAGAGGGGTTATGTGCCTATTGTGGGTCAGCGGTACATCACCGGGCGATCTGTCCAATTTGCCCGGGAAACGCCCAGCCCCGGTGAGTCTCTCCTCGCACTCACCGGGGCTGGGCGTTTCCCGGGCAAATTGCCCTCTCCACCTCTCCACCACGACTAACGCCACCATCTTACGTTCCAGGTAATTCTCCAATTTGGCCACAAACAAGTTCGAAGTACTGCGTTCATCGATTCCGGTGCCGCTGGTAACTTCATTGACTCAACTTATGCCAAAGAATTGGGGATAAAGATCGAGGCGTTATCCCAGCCGGTTCAAATCACTTCAGTCAACGGTCGGCCCCTATCATCCAGCCCTATCACCCACCAGACCCAACCAATCACATTCATAATCGACCAACACCAGGAACAGCTCCAACTTCACCTCACCTCCATCTCATCTCCTCCAATCATCCTCGGACACCCCTGGCTGCTGCAGCACGACCCCCTCATCTCCTGAAACCAGAACCGTATCCTCCAGTGGGGACCGACCTGCACTGAACTTTGCCTACAGGCCCCGGCTGGGACGTGTTCCACGGAGTCCGAGGCCCCCGATGTCGACATCAACGCCATTCCGCCTGCCTATCGTGACCTGGCTGGGGTCTTTTGTAAAAGAAGAGCCACCCACCTTTCACCTCATCGTCCTTACAATCTGGCCATAGAGCTCCAGCCGGGTTCTGTTCCCCCCCGCGGCCACCTCTACTCCCTGTCAGCTACCGAGACGCAGGCGATGGAAGAGTACATCACCAATGCTCTTCGACACGGTACCATCCGGCCCTCCTCGTCACCGGCAGCCGCGGGCTTTTTCTTTGTGAAAAAGAAAGGGGGGGAACTTCGCCCGTGTGTCGACTATCGGGGGTTAAATAAGATAACGATCAAGAACCGACACCCGTTGCCGCTCACCAACTCAGCCCTGGACGCCCTCTCTGGTGTTCAAAAAGTTGGACCTCCAGAGCGCCTACAACTTGGTGCGCATCAGAGAGGGCGATGAGTGGAAGACGGCCTTCATCATACCCACAGGACATTATGACAGCCTGGTCATCCCATTTGGATTATGTAACGCACCCTCGGCCTTCCAACAATTCATCAACGATGTCCTGAGAGACATGTTAGGCCGATGGGTGTTCGTTTACTTGGACGACATTCTCATCTACTCCCGCACCATCACATGACACACCCAACATGTCGGGCTGTTCTAAAGAGATTGCTCGCTCACCAACTTTACTGTAAGTTGAAAAAATGTGCTTTTCACCAGCACTCCAGCATGTTCCTGGGTTTTGTCATCTCACCCAAGGGTGTGGCCATGGACCCGCAGAAGCTAGAGGCTGTGCGTCATTGGCCCCCACCCAGGACGCTCAAACAGCTTCAACGGTTTCTCAGGTTTGCGAACTTCTATCGTCGCTTCATCCGGGGCTACAGTACAGTTGCAGCACCACTGACCAATCTGACTAGGCCCGCAACTCACCCCTTCCAACTCACTCCGGCCGCCACCTCGGCATTCAGAGAACTCTTCCATCGCTTCACCACCGCACCTATTCTTCTTCATCCAGATGCCAACCAACCGTTCGTTTTGGAGGTGGACGCGTCGGATGTGGGCGCCGGCACTGTTCTCTCTTAGCGAGGCCCAGACCAGAAGCTACACCCATGTGGCTTCTTCTCCAAGAAATTTAATCCCACTCAGCAGCGATACGGGGTAGGGGACCGCGAGCTGTTGGGCATAAAGTGGGCCTTGGAGGAATGGCATCACTGGCTCCAGGGCGCCAGTGAGCCATTTGTCGTCTGGACGGATCACCAGAACCTCATTACCATCTGGAACCTCAAGCAACTTAATCCACGACAGGCACGGTGGGCATTATTCTTCGAACAATTCAACTTTCATCTGTCATACCGCCCGGGGTCGAAGAACACCAAGGCGGACTCCCTATCGCGACAAAAGGAGGAAGACGTCCGGCAGACCCCATGCCTGTCCTACAAACTTCACGCATTGTGGCACCTCTCCAGTGGGATCTCGAGACAAGGGTTCGCCAGGCTCAGGCTGCGGAGGCCGGGCCGGCAGGTGCGCCGCCTGGACGACTCTTCGTGCCCCAACCACTAAGAGCTGAGGTTCTCCAGTGGGGTCACTCATCGCCCGTCGCCGGACACCCGGGAAACTGAAGAACCTTGCAGTTCGTGAAATGGGCGTTCTGGTGGCCCTCCATGAAGACGGACATCGAGGAGTTCGTTCAGGCGTGCCCGGTGTGTGCCAGGGCCAAGGATACCAACCGACCACCCCCCGGAGAGCTCCAACCTCTTCCCGTTCCTCGACGGCCCTGGACGCACATCGCCTTGGATTTCATCACGGGCCTGCCGGTTTCCGAAGGGAAGAACACCATCTTCACGATCGTCGACCGGTTCTCCAAGGCAGCTTACCTGGTGGCCCTCACCGGACTCCCATCAGCTAAGGACACCGCCGAGCTGATATTGAAATCACATAGTCCGCCTGCATGTGTTCCCCAAAGACATCGTCTCGGACAGAGGGCCCCAGTTCACCGCCCGGTTCTGGAAGGCCTTCTGCCGTCTGATCAACTCCACCACTACATTTAGTCATTTGGCAGACGCTCTTATCCAAAGCGACTTACATTTTTATCTCATTACACATCTGAGCAGTTGAGAGCTAAGGGCCTTGCTCAAGGGCCCAACAGTGGCCCTGACCCCACTAGTCTGTCCTCCGAATACCACCCCCAGACTAATGGTCAGATGAAACGGACCAACCAACAACCTCACATGGGCTGAGCTGTCTCACAACCTTCACGTCTCCTCGGCTACCAACTTGAGCCCATTTGAGGTATGCTATGGTTTCCATACGTACCCTCGGCCCAACAGTTGGTCCGTAGGTGTCGACGGCTATGGAAGCAAGCCAACCGTGCCATCCAACGTACCAACGCCAGCTACATCACCCAACACCGCCGTCGACACCCTCCGGGACAGTTGTTCAAAGTAGGTGACAAGGTCTGGCTCTCAATCAAAAATCTCCATCTTCACACAGAATTCCAGAAACTTTACCAAGATTCATCGGCCCATACCACATCAATCTCCAGATTAACCCTGTCACCTACCGGCTTCAGCTGCCTGCGGCGCTCCAGATCCATCCAGTATTCCACATTTCGCAACTAAAACCCTTCACCACTTCAACTATTCAATCCACATACTAAAGCTTGTTCTTGCTACTTAAGTACATTTAAAACATATTCTCAAAATGACTATTTCTTCATTTCTTCAGTATTACAATCCAAAATTCACCATAGTTTATATGATAATATAGTGATCTCAGATCATGCCCCATGTTGTCAAAGAAAATGCGAGAGAAGAGGATAAAATTGGAACAAAAAATTAAATCACTACAAGAAAATGAAAAATGATTCACAAAAACAAAGTGAGTTAATGATTTTGAGGCCTGAATATAAAAATCTGTCTGCTGATAGAGCTGCTTCTAGTCTTATGAGACAAAAACAATCATTCTTTGAACAAGGAAATAAAGCAGGTAAACTAATAGCATGGCAAATCAAACAATCAGAGGTCAAAACACCAATTACAACAATTATAGTTAATGGAAAACATGTAGTGGACCCTATAAAAATCAATGAGGCCTTTAGAAGCTACTATGAAGAATTATACGATGCAAAAAATGACATTAATTTAGAAAAGTTTTTAGAGAAATTGCCTATACCTAGTCTTTTAGATGAACAAAAAGATGACTTGGAAATGGAAATTAACAAAGTAGAAATAGAGAATGCTATTGATTGCATGAAATCAGGAAAACGAGCAGAAACAGATGGTCTCCCGATAGATCTGTATAAATTTTTTCAAAACATATTACTAACCCCACTACTGGAAATGTTTAGGGAGGCATTTCAAATAGGTAGCTTTTCACCCTTTATGACTTCAGCTTTGATAATTCTACTGCCAAAACCAAGCAAACCTCTTAATAAATGCGAAAATATGAGACCTATAAGTTTAAGTTGAAACAGATGGTCTCCCGATAAGTTTAAGATTTTAACATAAGATGGCGCTGGTGAGGTCGGCTGCCGTCACGACTGCTCCGATCACCTTTTCTTTGTTTTTGTTCTTTAAGTTAGTTTTTAGCGTTTTAAAACCAGTCAAAGTACCACCATGAAGTACATTAGTTATGATAGAGACACTCTTGTTTCTATTGGTGTACAATGTACTCACAATTCGACATTTTTAACTCCGGATCCGAGCTGGCCGAGTGAGATCCTGAGGGAAAACAAAGGACGCGACGCGAAGCGGCAGCCTCGAGGGAAACGAGCCGGCGTCAGGAACAGGCTGACAGCCCGTGCACACCGCACACCTCTGCCTAGCATCCAGCTCGCCAATGTCCATTCACTGGAAAACAAGCTCGATGACCTCAGGGCCAGGATAAAGTTCCAGAGAGACATTCGGGACTGCAATCTCCTCTGCTTCACCGAGACATGGCTAAACCCAGCGGTGCCGGACCACGCCATCCAGCTGGCCGAGTTCTTCTCGGTTCACCGCATGGACAGGACACGGGACTCGGGGAAGTCAAGGGGAGGCGGCGTGTGTTTAATGGTGAACAACAGCTGGTGTAACAGTGCGAGCGTTGTTCCTCTCACATGCTCCTGCACACCAAACCTGGAACTACTGTCCATCATGTGTCGTCCTTTTTATCCACCTCGGGAGTTCACATCGGTCATAATCAGCGCCGTTTATATTCCACCACAAGCGGACACGGACACTGCCTTATGCGAGCAGCATGAGGCACTCACACAGCACCAGACACAACACTGGGACTGTAGCGGGGGACTTTAACAGTGCCAACCTCAAACGCGCAGCGCCGAACTTTTATCAGCACATCACCTGCCCCACCAGGTGCGAAAGGACACTGGATCATTGTTATACAACTGTCAAGGACGGCTACAAGGCACAATCTCATCCACCGTTTGGTAAATCCGACCACGCCGCCATCTTCCTCATGCCAAAATATAAACAAAGGCTGAAACAGGAAGTTCCGGTTCAGAGGGAGGTCGTGCGCTGGACGGACCAATCGGTGGCCGCGTTACAGGACGCACTCGATGACGCAGACTGGGACATGTTCAGAAACAGCTCTGATGATGACGTCAGCGTGTTTACGGAAGCGGTTGTGGGATTCATCAGAAAACTAGCGGATGATACTGTGGAAAAAAAGACTATTAAAACGTTTCCCAACCAGAAGCCGTGGGTGGATAAAACCATCCGCGACGCTCTGAGATCTCGCACCGCTGCCTACAACACGGGAGTCGCGTCGGGGGACATGGAACCGTACAAGGCTGCGTCATACAGCGTCCGGAAGGCGGTGAAAGAGGCGACGCAGCGCTACGGGAGGAAACTAGAGTCACAACTCCAACAGAGTGACTCTAGGAGCCTGTGGCAGGGATTAAGGACAATAACGGATTATAAAGCACCAACATCCGGTATGATAAACGCAGACGTGACTCTGGCAGATGAGCTGAACATTTTCTATGCTTGCTTCGAGGCTGCAGCTAAGGACGCTAGCGATGCTAATGCTAGGGGCGCTAACGGCTACAAACAGGAAGTCACTGCCAGCACCGGAAGCGCGTTCATCATCACCGAGCATGACGTGAGGAGAGCCTTCAAGAGAGTGAACACTAGGAAAGCAGCAGGACCAGACGGCATCTCAGGCCGCATTCTCAGAGCCTGCGCAGACCAGCTAGCACCTGTGTTCACTGAGATATTCAACATCTCTTTATCTCAGTCGGTGATCCCCACATGCTTCAAAGAGTCCATTATTGTTCCTGTCCCAAAGAAACCACATCCTGCTTCTTTCAATGACTATCGCCCTGTAGCCCTTACCTCAGTAGTGATGAAGTGCTTTGAACGCCTGGTCAAAGACTTCATCATTTCTTCACTACCAGACACACTGGACCCACTACAGTTTGCATACCGTCCGAACCGTTCCACGGACTATGCAATCTCACATCTCCTCCATACATCTCTCACTCACCTGGACACTCAGAGGGGGAATTATGTAAAAATGCTCTTCATCGACTACAGCTCTGCATTTAATACCATAATTCCCTCCACACTCACCACCAAGCTGGAGCACCTGGGACTCAGCTCATCCATGTGTCAATGGATCTCCAATTTTCTGACTGGCAGACCACAGGCAGTAAGGATGGGCGGACATGTCTCAGCCTCCATCACTCTCAGTACTGGAGCCCCCCAGGGTTGTGTTCTGAGCCCCCTGCTGTACTCTCTGTACACCTATGACTGCGTGGCCACTACCAACTCCACCACCGTCATCAAGTTTGCTGACGACACTGTCGCGGTGGGCCTGATCACCAACAACGATGAGACGGCCTACCTGGAGGAGGTTGGAAATCTGGAGAACTGGTGCCAGAGAAACAATCTCCTCCTGAATGTCAGCAAGACAAAGGAGCTGATAGTGGACTTCAGTACAAAGCAGGTGAGGAACTACCAGACCCCCATCATCAACAGGAGCCCAGTGGAGAGAGTGGACAGCTTCAGATACCTCGGTGTTCACATCACACAGGACCTGGCATGGTCCTGTCACATCAACACCGTGGTAAAAAAGGCCTGGCAGCGTCTGTACCACCTCAGACACTTGAGAGACTTTAGACTGCCCTCCAAGGTGCTCAGAAATTTCTACTCCTGCACCATAGAGAGCATCCTGACGGGAAACATCACGTCCTGGTTCGGGAACAGCACCATGCAGGACAGACGAGCTCTACAGAGGGTGGTGCGATCAGCTGAGCGCATCATCCGCACCGAGCTCCCTGACCTGCACTCAATCTACACCAAATGGTGCTGGACCAAGGCCAGGAAGGTCGTGAAGGACCTCAGCCACCCCAACAATGGACTGTTCACTCTGTTGCGGTCTGGGAAGCGATTCCGCTCCCTGAGGGCCAACACAGAGAGACTGAGGAGGAGCTTCTTCCCGCAGGTGATAAGGTCTCTCAACCACACCACTATGCAGAATTAACACAATATTTTCACAATTTTTACAATCAATCAATCATACATCAATCTTTATACATCCATGGACACTATGGACAACTCCACGCACATCTACACTACATGTTTATGTTTACATTCTGGACCATTGCACAAAGACACTTTAATAACCTTTGCACAAAGTCACTTTTTCTATGCATATTTGCACACCATTATATTTCTATTTGTACAGTACATTTCTATTTTCAGATTCTATTTTTAGTTCTTATTATAAGCTTTAATTCTCTTTTTAAGGTCACTGGCGGTCGCGTAAGCATTTCACTACATTCCGTACTGTGTATGACTGTGTATGTGACAAATAGAATTTAAATTTGAATTTTATTAAATTGAGATCTTGAGATAATATGTAAACTCCCAGCAAAAAGGTTGCAAAGCTTATTGCCAAATATTATAAATAAAGATCAAAATGGGTTTATAATGGGAAGGCAGGGTTCTCATAATGTAAGAAGGGTATTGAATATAATTCAAGCTAACAAGGAAAAGGCAGACACAGCACTGTTATCACTGGATTCCAAAAAAGCCTTAGATGGGTCGAATGGCCCTATCTTTTTAGAGTTTTAGAAAAATTTGGAGTAGGAGAGAATTTCATAAAATGGGTTAAAGTAATTTATAACAACTCAAAGGCAAAAATCTGGACTAATAGGATTATCTCCAAACCAATCAAAATTAGCAAAGCATGTCGACAAGGATGTCCGCTCTCTCCTTTGTTATTCACACGATTGAACCATTAGCAATTGGAATACGTTCACATCTTTTCCTTTAATCTTGAGAGAAAACATTTTTTCAAATATTTAACTTAAATATTTATTCTAAATACATTAATCTAATCAGGAGAATAATCTTAATAAACCCTCACTTTTGTCATTAGAAAAAATTATAACAAGGGATAACTTGACCAAGGGCATCATATCTGAGTTTTATGAGTTGTTGACAACTAATTCACCAGAAAGTTCAAAGTATAAGTTAAATGCATGGCAAGAGCTGCAATTTGTATTAAGGCTCAAACTATGTCCATAAATACGCGTCTCAAACTTATTCAGTATAAATGGAGAATGCGGACATATGTAACACCGGCGGAATTAAATAAATATAACAAAAAATATACCAGACATATGGAGAAAGTGTATGGAAGATAGAGGAACTTTTTTCATTGTATTTGGCAATGTAGAAAAATCCAAATATTCTGGGAAAATATAAGACTCATAATTGAAAAGATAATATCAAAAGAAATAGTACTGGATCCAAAGCTTTTTCTGTTGGGTTTATATCCAGAGGAACAAAACTATAGTAAAAAAGCTTTATGCCAAGAAATGTATAGTGGGATCTGTTGTGGATGAAAACAAACAGACCAAGTACTAACCAATGGTTACGACAAATGTTATCAAGCCTTCCATTAGAAAAGATAACTTACATTTTAAAGGCTTAACCAAATGTATTTAAAGCAATATGGAGACCATTTGTAAATACATTAAACATTCGAATATAACAGATGAAGAAGGGGAAGATTAATCTGGGTGGACATTGCAGCTCTGACTTTGTTAGTAATAATAATAATAATAATAATAAAAAGGATTTTTAAAGGAGATTTATCCAGCTTTGAAACTAGTAAGATAAAGAAATATTACCATGGGTTAAAACAGGAGGAGGAACATTTTTGTTTGTTGTGTTTCATTTTGTTTTTTGTTTGAATATTTTCTTAAAATTGTTAGATGTGATCTTCTAGAATGCAGCAATTTCTTTGTTTACGGGAATTAAGAAAGTTGTGCGTGAGTGTACAGGACTGTACTCCAAATGTTCTGAAGAAAAAAACACATGCCACTGCAGTGCACCGGTTTACACACACACACACACACACTTGAAAATAATTTGTCTATAGAACAAGTTAACACTCAAACCTGGCTGTTACAACAGTATAAGACAGACAGCTGTCTCACACCTCAGAGTAGCAGTTCTGTATATAAAGTGTGTGTGTGTGTGTGTGTGTGTGTGTGTGTGTTTACCTTCATCATTAAAACAATGGTGTTGAGGGCAATCAGGCTCATGATGCTGTACTCAAACGGAGGTGACACCACAAACTGCCACATCCTGTACTGGAAGCTCAGCTTGTTCTCGGGCATGTGACGCGTGAGTGGCTTCGCGTTAATCGCAAAGTCAATACACGCTCTCTAGAATGCACACACACACACACACACGCAGATTATGCTTGCAATAACATTATCCACAAACAAGTGTACTGTACGATGCACATCATTGTAAACACACACACCCACACACACACACACACACCTCATTCTTCTCCAGGCTGTAGTCCTCCATCATTTTGTCCCCTTGTTCCTGGAAGGTGATGATGATGAGAGCAACAAAGATGTTCACAAAAAAGAATGGAAACACAACAAAGTAGACGACGTAGAATATCGACATCTCCATCCTGTAACCAGGACTTGGACCCTGATT
The DNA here is from genome assembly GCF_024256425.1 of Clarias gariepinus. Lineage (NCBI taxonomy): Eukaryota > Metazoa > Chordata > Actinopteri > Siluriformes > Clariidae > Clarias > Clarias gariepinus. Next base: position 47,798,176 of record NC_071102.1, on the reverse strand, counting down.
CTCAAAGGTGGAGTCCACAGAGTGCTTCAGCACACTGAGACAGTGAGATAGGAAGAGAGACACCGGGGGAGAGAGAGAGAGAGAGAGAGAGAGAGAGAGAGTTAAGCATTCCGTCAGTAACTGAGCCTATTCTGTTTTAAAAAATGAATATAACGCAATAAAGAGCCCTGTGTGTGTGTGTGTGTGTGTGTGTGTGTGTGTGTGTGTATACTCACTCAGGCCAGCCCTCTCCAGTGGACACAGTGAAGAGTGTGAGTAGAGCCCACAGCACATTGTCATAGTGAAAGTCGTACTTCTTCCACTCCCGTTTCTGAGCCTTTACCTCATTCTCACTTTCATACACCAAATACTCTCCACTAAAACACACACACACACACACACACATATGCATGTTTCAGACACACAGAGTGGTCATATTCCTCCTCCTCTCAAATAATATGAGCTACAGTGTGGGACGACTTTCACACACACACACACACACACACACACACACACACACACTAATGGAAACACTGCTGTAAAGTAAAAATAAGACAAATTAACCTGCACTTTAACTTTTTGTTTAAAAAAAAATGCAACAGAGCAGTGTTTCTGTTAGTGTGTGTGTGTGCGTGTGTGTAAAAACGAGGGAAGGAGGGAGGGGGCACACAATAACAGAGAGAGAAACTGGATCTTTAACAAGGAACCTCTCTAATGAAACTTGCTTTTGCTCGGTCTCAGTGCGCGTACATCACTCGTATAATCAATACCTGTGCGTGTTTACTGTTTATTATAACACTGTGACCACGTGTTTACGCGTAAATCACCTTTATTTTGTGTTTGTATTTGTTTGTACGTGAAAGCTGTCCTTTCACGCGCATGTGTACCGTTTATTATAACACATGTGTGCATACGCGGGAAAAGACAACTTTCACACACAGACAAATACAAACACAAAATCTAATTATTGAAAATGATTTACGCGCACACACATGGTCACAGTGTTCTAGTAAACGGTACACGTATGCATGGGTGTTGACTATACGAGTGATGCACTCGCAATGAGACTGAGCATGAGAGACGATTACCCACAATTCTGCAGAGAAGAACCATTGACTCAGTTGTGATCATGTGTAGGGATGGAATCGAAAACCGGGTCTTGTTGAGAACCGGTTCCCAGTGTTTCAATTCTTCGGAATCGTTTGCAAAATTTGCTAATGATTCCCTTAACGATTCCAGTGGGCACGAATGACGTCATCACGCGCATTGCGTAACTTACGCACGTTGCGTAGCTTACGCTCAGTCAATAGTAAGCCTGACGCCTAAGCGGAACAACGCTCAAAAGTCTGGTTGTATTTCACCAAAAAACATGAAAATAAGACTTGCAATACTTGCAGTGTAGATATTTTCTCAAAGGGAGGAAATACCCCCAACATGCTAAAACATTTGCACACACAGCATGCAATAGCCATAAAAGAATGTTGCGTTTTCGATCCGCTCCGGACTAACAGTTCTCACAGTTCAGTTGCATTTGACACTGTATTGTATTTGTCACTGGCGGACAGTCCTATTTTTGAGTTCATATATATCCTTTTAAAAAGGAGAATTGTAATTTCTATAAGAAAATGTTAGACATTCTTGTAGAATTGCCATAAAATAATTTGTTGTATTTTGTTAATTTTACAGAAGAATATTTATTTTATTATTTAATACATTCATTGGTGATGCTAATCAACAATTTGTTGTCCCTTTTCTTCCAAATGAGAATCGATAAGGGAATCAATAAAGAATCGAATCGTTAAGCAGAATCGAAAATGGAATTGGAATCGTAAAAATCTTATCAATTCCCATCCCTAATCATGTGACGCTTGGCGTGAAAAGTGCATGTGTGCTACATGATACTCGACGATATTTAGTACTGGTATATCAAAACACTGTAATATCAAAATACAGTATCTGTAACATATCTGTGTATGAGCCAGGGGTAGCTCAGTGGTTAAGGCATTGGACTACGGTTCAGAAGATCCCAGGTTCAAACCCCACAACCACCAAGTTGTCACTGTTGGGCCCTTGAGCGCGGCCCTTAACCCTCAACTGCTCAGATGTGTAATGAGATAAAAATGTAAGTCGCTCTGGATAAGAGCGTCTGCCAAATGCCTAAATGTAAATGTAACAGCCACCCTTAAGACTTATTGCCCCTTATCTGTCCCGACAGATGTAAACGCACATGCGTGTCAGAGAGTGCACGTGTAGAGAGAGAGAGACGGTCGCTCTGCCTCTGAGTTTTCCTTGTTTTGTCTCTTCATTTTGTTTTGTATTTGTGGCATTGCCAGAGAGGTGTATGTGTTGTTTGGCATGTACCTTTTTCTGCCTATATGTGGTACTGACAAAATATAAAAACTCCAGTATCTGAAAGCTGTCTAGAGTTCTTTTTCCTTTTTTTTTTTTTTCAAAGTTCACCACGACCGAGTAAGACTCTCCCTGTCGCCAACCGGGTTATTAGCAATTTAAGGTTTCACTGTAGTAGTTTTTTGTTACGGGTGAATAATTGATCTTACCGGCAGTCACGATCAAACTCTTTGGATTCGTCTGTGCAGCAAAAAAATCTGCCTTTAAAAAGCTGCACAGCCACAACAGCAAAGATAAACATGAAGAGCATGTAGACGATGAGGATATTCAAAACATTCTTCAGAGAATTCACCACACAATCAAACACGGCCTGCAGAGACAGAAGAATGAGGTGGTGATTAGGGCTGTAGCTATCGATTATTGTAGTAATCGAGTATTCTACCAAAAATGTAATCAATTCATCGAGTAATCAGATAAATTTTAATTTTGCTTAATTAAACAGCAATGTAAAATATCAGTGATTCTTGAGATCAGGGACAAAACAGGTTTTGATTTTCTAAAAAAAAATCTTCATTATTTTAAAAACCAGCGTACACATATATGTTAAATGAGGGTTTGGCTATGTAACCATGTTTTGAAACAATCTCCCAGTTTAATTTTTTTTATATAAATTAGAGGTTTGCGGGATTAGCCCTGGATTTTTGTCAACACTATCAGACACATAGAAATGTCTATAAAATTATTTTTAAATAAGTTATCACAGATATTTAGACTCTTAGCATTTTTTAATTGTCTTAATCACATAAAAACGTTTTTTAAAAGAATCATATCATCTTTTAAATGTTAGATTAATCAATGTTAATGATTGCGGTTTAGGTTGTATGGACTAATCAATTTATCATTTAATTTTCATAATGAACAGTGATACCTAGAGGCATAAAAATTACACAATAACTTTGAAAATGCAACCATTTTGTTAACAAATATTCTTGAGGGAACAAAACAGCTCATCTTTAAAAAAAACAACAATATATCATTCTGACGGAGTTGACAAGGCATCAACGGTGTTGATACTAAACTGACGGTGGTGACAAGCTTGTAAGAAACTGAAAAATATTTCATTTAAAAGGAACATTGAACTCTCACAAATATCGTAACATTGCAAGATATGAACAAAACACATTATATAACCAATTTTTCATCTCATGGGAGTTGAGAGACTTTACAGGCAATAGAAAAAGAAATGAATCCCCTTTGTAAAGTTCACAGCACCTTAAATATATGCTGCTTATAAAGTATATAAACCAATTCAAATCATCCATAGTCAAAATGACAGCTAAACTTTTAAAACATTGCGAAACTGTTATAAAAAAACAACAACTTAACATTTGACTTCTCAAGGCAGTCGATGGAGTTTAAACACCAGGCAACAGACGATTCAAGTGTTCCTCTTCTATGAAATCCATGACCTCTGCTGATACAGTATGTTATATATCTCCCTGGTGCTGCTTGTACAGACGGGTGATGATGGCTCATTCATCTTGACTAGAATATCTGTAAATGGCACAAAGCAGACATCCCGCCATCCTTGTTTTTTTTTTAAAACAAACATTTGGCCCATGAGGGTGAAAAAATTCAACTTGAACATCTTGATGCTCTGGGTCTATTGTTAAGGCTTTAGCCAACCACCAGTTCTGTTCGTACATGACAACAAGACAGTCTCCACTCCGAGTATCATCGGGGCTTATCCTAGTTGTTGTGCCCTCAGGTTCTCTGCTAGGCTCTTTCTCCATGGCCTCCATCAGCATCGCCAGAGGACTCTGTCTGGGTCCTTTATCTGGGTCCTGAGGGTTGCCATCCAAAGTGTGAGTAACAGGACTGAAACACTGGCAAATCTGTGGCTCACTGCAAAAACATGAAATGTTTCTACAATGGATGATGTTCCCTTGAGCTACAACTTAATGAATCTTACTTGTTCCAGAGATGGATTTCAGGGATGGCATGAGGAGAGTGTCATAGGACTGAAAATCATCACTGGTAACGTATTGTAGCTTGACACCACATTTTTACGGACACCATCTCGTAAAATGCTCTGCCATCCACAATGTCCCGACCTCTCAGCGCAATACTGTCTGCACACCTCTTAACTGTTGCTCCAATGCCATCTGGGGCACCCTTGCCATGTGATGTAGGAAAGAAATTCCACGTTGCATTTGTCAACACCGTCTTAGAGTCAACAACGTCAGACACAAATCCTGATGGTGTTGACATCTGACGAGTTGACAAAATACCATGTTTCCTCTCATAACACATGTGCTTCTCACATGAGCCATCTTTTTTATCATTCATTGCTTGTAACCTTTAAACTTTACTTAAATTAAGCATTTATAACAGAAAATTCCATACAAATCTTACATTACATTGTTTATGGTGTTGACACACTATGGTTGTGACATGCAAAGTATAAACAAGTAGGTATAAAATTAAAAGAATATTAAAAACTTACCAGAGCTAGAGTGGTCTCATGGCATTTCAAAGAACAAGGAAGTGATAAAGGGGTCCTCAGACTTTTAGCTGCCCTCATTAATTACAGATTTTTTTTTTATTTAAAAAAAAAGGTCTGACGGTGTTGACAAAACCCCAGGACAAGTTAAATCGTCTTAAAACTACATTACATCAGTTTTTCAGCTTTAACTTTTGATGCTCATTAAATTAATTACTGAAATACTTACACATAGTAAATATACCATTTAATTTAAAATTACTTTTAATTGTTTTTAAGCTATTGTAATGTAATGACACCTGCTTCCGGACTAGGGTTTTTACAGACACTGTTTACATACCATATCATTTAGAATGAAAAACATTTATAAAACAACATGAAATAATATTTATTTGTGCTTTCATTAGCACACATTCGTTAGCACACACATTTAAATAAATAATTATACAGAAACACTTGTTCAGAACTAAAAGTTTTAAAATCTACAGCTCAGCCGTAACATAAGCCTTTACTGACAATTTCTGTTGTTTTCTCTCTTGCTGGTTTCTTCGTCTTTTGGTTCACTGATATTTTTATCGCTCCTTTCCATTTTGCAGCCACAACAGAATGCTCCATTAAATCAATACACAGCTTTTAGTTACAGAAAACATCTTCTGATGCACAACCTTGGACACATCATCAGTGTTGTTTCCTGGACTCCCGAGGTGTTTCGGGTCTTACAACAGACACCCTCCTCCAGGCGACCCGACCGAGGCTGATCAGACCCCGGCATGTGTCCAAGTGGCATGCTACCGCCCCCACCGTTCTCCCCTCTTCAACCAGAGCCATCTGGATGCTTTCTCCACTGCCTCCACGTTGCTACTTATGGCTCTACTTCGGTTGACGCCTGTTATGCCCAGTGTACCATAGGCCATGCTCAGGGTGTGGCTGGCAAATCCCAGACTGTCTATTTCCACTGGCATACACCTGGTCCTCCACCCATTTATCCGACACTGCTCCACTAGCTCCTGATATTTTTCCCTCTTCCTCTCCTGAGCCTCCTCCATCCTCTCCTCCCAGGGCACTCTTAGCTCCAGCAAGATTAACTGTCTTGTGGCCTTAGAGACCAAAATGATGTTTGGTCTCTATGTAGACTGGGTGATGTGTTGTGGAATCTTCTGTTGCCTTTTTAGGTCAACTGACATCACCCAGTCTTGGGCCGTGGAGAGCAACCCAGCAGAGCAGCTCTTTGATGTTTCCTCTGGCCTTTGTCCTTCCTTGATGAAGTGAATGGCCTTGGCTGTGGCTTGTCGGTATCGGCTGTCCTTGATCCCCTTGCTGACTACCTCAGCAATTGATTTAAGGAACCCCGCCTAATACTGGCCCTCACTTAATGCCTTGGAGCAGCTACTCAAGATGTGTTCTAACGTCCCTGGCTTGCAGGCATGCCGGTGTCTCTACTCTGCCCCATGTGTACAGGTTAGATGGGCTGGGAAGAATGTCATAGACCACCTGGATCAAAAACCTGATTCTCTGGGGGTTCCATGTCCAGATGTCCTTCCAGGTGACATTCCGCTCCCTCGCCTGCTCCCACTTCATCCAGGCACCTTGCTGCCGCATGGCCACTGCTCTGCTGGTTCTCTCCTCCTCAACTGAAGCACGCACCTCTCCCTGCACCAACCTCTGCCTCTCCCTCCCGCTGGCCAAGTCGTACCGGGTTGCTGTTAAACTCCCAAGTCCGGCTCTGCCTTGCGCTACTGTCCCAAGGATGGCCTTGTGCTTCAGCCAAGTTTCAGCTTGCTGAACTGCCTCTGCTGCCCTCCACTTCCTCCCTGTCCTAACGACAATCCCTGCCCCGGACACTTTCGCATCTCTGGATCCAGAATACTGCAGGTGTTCCTGTGCCCGTGCCACAATGACCTCCTCCCTGACTGAGCCAAAAGGGAGTCTAAGCTTGTTGGTATTCCCATACAGGGCGATGTTACTCAAGCTACATGGCAATCCCAGCCATCTACGTAGATAGCTGCTCACCTTCTGCTCAAAACCTTCAACCACAGTCATGGGGACCTCATAGATGAGCAGGGGCCAGAGGAGTCTTGGGAGGATTCCATGTTGGTAAACCCAAGCCATGTCAGTGCTGGTTTCCCTGATGGAGTCTCTGTCATTGAGGCTACAGTTAAACACCTTCCCGAGGCTCTTTACTGGTTTCTTAGTGACTGATGTGATTTGATGTTGTCCCAACCTGAAGCGGAATTCATTTGTGACTTTCCCCTTCTTTAGCAGCTAACTGTTTGTGTCTCCTTCCGCTTTGTGGGGGACGTAAACGCTTCTTCTTCGTCAGTGTTTAGCGCCGGCTGGCATCCGGAAGCACGCTGTGTCACGCCAAACAAATAACTGCTCAAAAACTTAACGCAAGCTTTTAATATTAATTAAAATAAACTTCGAGGCAGAAGGTTTTGCCTCGATCATTGTTTTTAATCGAATTACTGGAGTTACTTGTGAAATCGTTTCAGCCCTAGTGGTGATAAAGGAGTTTTACACAGTACTTTACAGTCAGTTTTTTAAATAATAACTGAGTTAAGCTGTACCTCAGGTGTGTAAGATTAACATAGTTTTTAGGTGTGTAAGTTTGTTCTGTACTTTGCATGTGTACATTTATCCTGTATTTCAGGTATGTAGGTTTTACCTTCAGCTTAGGGAGACGTTTGATGGTCTTGAGTGGTCGCAGGACTCGTAACACTCGTAGGGATTTAATGATGCTGATGTCTTTGCCTTTACTGCTTCCCCTACAGAATGGCAGGTGCATTGCACACACACACACACATACACACACACACACACACCCGCGCACACACAAAAACACGTGCACACAAAAGTGAATACATATGCACTTAGTACAGGAACTACATTGATTTTGCACTTCTATGATGATCATGTTTTACATTGATTTATAAAATAAAAAGAAGTCTGATTGGCTGATGTGTGCATTCCTTTAGCATAGCACTGTGACATCATCATGAACCAACCTTTATTTCATTTTCTTTTTATTTCTGTCTTTGTCATTGCAGCGAGTTAGAGATGAGGGGTCTGGGTTAATGATGTTGGTGGGGGTGAGGGAGGTGCTCAGGTAACTGCATTTTGTTCCCAGAAGAACTCAGAAAAGCTCAAACCAGGAGACAAAGACGAGTAACACACTCACGTATGACAAAATAACACACTTCATGTGTAAACTTCACCAACTGTGATTACTGTGTGTTCCTGCAGGAAAATGGAATATACTGCCATGCATTGCCACTCTGTTATGACACACATCTCACTGGGCTCTTATCCCATCAGACACTTACTGACTGTACTCCATCTGTTACT
>NC_071102.1:47757500-47785000 GCF_024256425.1 Clarias gariepinus | reverse complement strand
CCTCCAACTCTGCCTCCTGTCTTTTCTTCAGCGCCACTGTCTCTAAGCCGTAGAGCATCGCTGGTCTCACCCCTGTCCTGTACACCTTTCCTTTCATTCTCGCTGATACTCTTTTATCGCACAACACACCTGACACTTTTCTCCACTCATTCCAACCTGCCTGTACCCGCCTCTTCACCTCCTTTCCACACTCTCCGTTGCTCTGGACCGTTGACCCCAAGTACTTAAAATCCTGCACCTTCTTTACCTCTGCTCCCTGTAGCCTCACCGATCCTCCTGGGTCCCTTTCATTTACACACATGTATTCTGTCTTGCTGCGGCTAACCTTCATTCCTCTGCTTTCCAGAGCATACCTCCACCTCTCCAAATTTTCCTCCACCTGTTCCCTGCTCTCGCTACAGAGCACAATGTTATCTGCAAACATCATAGTCCATGGGGACTCCTGTCTTACCTCATCTGTCATCCTGTCCATCACCAGAGCAAACAAAAAGGGGCTTAGAGCCGATGCTTGATGCAGACCCACCTCCACCTTGAACTCTTCTGTCACACCTACAGTACATCTTACCACTGTCTTACAGCTCTCATACATGTCCTGCACCACTCTAACAGACTTCTCTGCCACTCCAGACTTCCTCATACAATACCACAGCTCCTCTCTTGGCACCCTGTCATACGCTTTCTCTAAATCTAAAAAGACACAATGCAACTCCCTGTTACCTTCTCTGTACATCTCCACCAGCATCCTAATAGCAAATACTGCATCTGATGTACTCTTTCTAGGCATAAAACCATATTGCTGCTCACAAATGCTCACCTCTGCCCTTAACCTAGCTTCCACTACTCTTTCCCACAGCTTCATTGTCTGGTTCATTAGCTTTATACCTCTATAATTGCCACAGCTTTGCACATCTCCCTTGTTCTTAATGATTAGCACCAATACACTTCTTCTCCATTCCTCTGGAATCCTCTCACTCTCCAAGATCTTGTTAAACAAACTTGTCAAAAACTCTACTGCCACCTCTCCTAAGCACTTCCATACCTCCACAGGTATGTCATCAGGACCAACAGCCTTTCCACTCTTCATCCTCTTCAACGCCCTTCTCACCTCACTTCTACCAATATTTGCTACTTCCTGTTCCACAACAGTCACCTCTTCTACTCTTTGTTCTCTTTCGTTTTCCAAATTCATCAACTCCTTAAAGTACTTCTTCCATCTTCCCATCACCCTCCTGGCATCTGTCAGTACATTTCCATCTCTATCTTTAATCACTCTAACCTGCTGCACATCCTTCCCATCTCTATCTCTCTGCCTTGCCAACCTGTACATTTACATTTACATTTAGGCATTTGGCAGACACATCCCCCAGATCCCCCCCTCCCTCCTTACTGTCTAGCCTAGCATACAAGTCCTCATATGCTCTTTGTTTGGCCTTTGCCACCTCTACCTTCACCTTACTCTGCATCTCCCTGTACTCCTGTCTACTCTCTTTAGTCCTCTCAGTGTCCCACTTCTTCTTAGCTAGCCTCTTTCCCTGTATACACTCCTGGACTTCCTCATTCCACCACCAAGTCTCCTTGTCCACTTTTGCCTTACCTGATGATACACCAAGTACCCTCCTACCTGTCTCCCTGATCACATTGGCTGTAGTTGTCCAGTCAACTGAAAGCACCTCCTGACCACCCATAGCCTGTCTCAACTCCTCCCTAAAGACTTCACAACATTCTTTCTTTCTCAGCTTCCACCACTTTGTCCTCTGCTCTGCCTTTGTCCTCTTCGCCTTCCTCACCACCAGGGTTATTTTACACACCACCATTCTGTGTTGTCTGGCTACACTCTCCCCTACCAACACTTTGCAGTCACTGATCTCTTTCAGAGTGCTTCTGCCTCCACTCTTATATGTCACCCTATGTTCCTGCCTCTTCTGAAAGAAAGTATTTACTACTGCCATTTCCATCCTCTTTGCAAAGTCCACCACCATCTGTCCTTCTACATTCCTGTCCTGAAGACAAAACCTGCCCATCACATTTTCATCACCTCTGTTCCCTTCCCCAACATGTCCATTGAAGTCTGCACCAATCCAACTCTGCCTCCTGTCTTTTCTTTAGTGCCACTCTCTCTAAGCCGTATTAGGGTATGTGGGTATGGGTACAGTATATAGGAGTATGTGTGTATGTAGGTATGGTATATAGGAGTATGTGTGTATGTGTGTATATAGGGTTATGTGGGTATGTGGGTCTGTGTGTATGTGGGTATGTATGGAGTGATATCTTGGTTTGGCTACTCTGCACCACAACAACTGTCTCTTTGTCTCTTACTCTTAAACACATACACAACACACACACACACACACACTCTACCATGTCAGCGTTAAGTTTACCTGATAAATAAATAATGTTCATTTTATTACATTTTCAAATGTGAGAGCAATGGTGGTCTCACCACTGTCTTGTACACTTTTCCTTTCGTTCTCACTGACACTCTTTTATCACACATCACACCTTTTCTCCACCCATTTCAACTTGCCTGCACACGCCTCTTCACCTCCTTTTCTCACTCTCCGTTGCTCTGGCTCATCCTGGCATCTGTCAGTATATTTCCATCTATATCTTTAATCACTCTAACCTGCTGCACATCCTTTCCATCTCTATTCCTTTGTCTCGCCAACCTCTACAGATCCACCTCGTCTTTCTTACTGTCCAACCTAACATAAAAGTCCTCATATGCTCCTTGTTTGGCCTTGGCCATCCATCATTATCCCCTCTCTTCATCTCACCTTCCAGTGGTCTTCAGAATCCAGCTCATTGTAGAGTGCCTCTCGGCTGGTCATCAGGTTCTGACGGCGAATCTCACTGGTGCGCTGCTCCCACACTGACTTAGCCGGCTTTGAGTTCTTCTGCTGTTCCTTACTGAAAGACACGTGACCTGACCTGTTATTCGTGTGAAACCTTTCAGATAACGTGCTCCTAACATCTACGCTATTTGGAATCTAAAACTACTCTATTGCTCATCATTGGAACTTTACTGTAACTATTACATTACTGTTCAGGGGCCAGGGGTAGCTCAGTGGTTAAGGCATTGGACTATGGTTCGGAAGATCCCAGGTTCAAACCCCACAACCACCAGGTCGCCACTGTTGGGCCCTTGAGCAAGGCCCTTAACCCTCAACTGCTCAGATGTGTAATGGGATAAAAATGTAAGTCACTCTGGATAAGAGCGTCTGCCAAATGCCTAAATGTAAATGTAAATGTTCAGAGCAAGTGACAGTGTGAAGACCTGAAACAGTATGGACCTGTCTGTACAACCAGCTGAGTGATCATTGTGTAAGTTCATTAGGATTTATTTGCATTGTCTCTATTATACACATTTATGAGAACCTGTTAGTCAGAGATGTCTTGTAAGTGACCAAGTCTATTGACTTACCCTTATATATTTTTATAAGGCCACCTGTGTATGTTTGTGTATGCATGTGTGTGTGAGAGAGAGAGAGAGAGAGAGAGAGAGACTCACGCAGCAATGGAGAGGTTCGCGGCAGAGAGTGGGCTGACCTCAGCGACTTCTTTAGCTTTCTGGAGAGCAATTTTCTGTGTGGTGGCTTCCTCTTCTTCCTGCTCATCCTGATACAAACACAAACAAACATGTAGCCAAAACACATCACATATACATTTATTTTGTTTATTCTGTACCCTTTACATGAAATTTGCTGCATAACAATTTAAAACTTAGAAAATTGATTCCTTTGAGTGTTTTTAAGTTAAAAATGAGAGGTTTTTGAGTTAGACTCCCTCATATGTCAATGTTTTTGATTGAGATTTCATTGTAAGTGCAAAATTTGGCTTTTAAACTGTTTCTATTCATTTTTTTTTTTATGTAATGTGATGTCATTTAGCTGCCTATTTTGGCCAGGTCTCCCTTGCAAAAGAGATTTTTAATCTCAATGGGCTTCTCCTGGTTAAATAAAGGATAAATAAAAATAAATAAAATAAAAATACATAAACACTTACATTAGCAGGCAACACACACATATACTGTATGTACACGCATATACTAATATATATATACACACCTTTGTAAGTTCCTGAGCATTAGCCAAATTATCCACAGCAATGGCCAAGAACACATTCAGCAGAGTGTCTGACACCAGTTAAGGTATTTTGCCTTTAAACATGTGCTTGCTGGCGTATGTCTATGTCATTGTGTTAGATTGTATAAAGGATACAGTTTCCAAAAAGCGTGAGAACGATGAAGAACACAGAGGAGATCATTCCCTTGTGAACACCTCCCTGAGACTCTATCCCATAGTACATAACGACATTCCAGTCCTCACCTGTCAGGATCTAACACATGTGTATACACACAACACACACACATACTTTTTACAGTCAAAAAGAATAACACACACACACACACACACTCACACACACACACACAAACCTGAAACACAGTCATGATTGCTGCCGGAAAGGTATCAAAGTTTGTAGGAGGGGTTCCCATTTCAAAGTTAAACCTGAAACACACACAAATACACACACACTTTAAAAAAATCTGTAGCTAGGAAGCAGTTTGCTTGTCCACAGTCTGAAGAAGGTTGTTACATTGCTGTTTACAGTGGTGTATGTGTCTACTTTCCCAGCTTCCCAGCAACACTTCCAAACCCAACAAGAATGGAGATCTACAAAATGTTTTTGAAAGTGTTACATGATTGATGGCATCTGAGTATGACTGGTAAAGCATTGCACTAACGAGATCTGTTTTAGAAATCCTTTTGTGGAAACAGTCTTCTTGGCTGGAAGAACTAGTTTGAGAAGAAACAACGGCTCCAAACCATCTTTTTGGACTGTCTTTTGTCTTTGTGTGTGTGTGTGTGTGTGTGTGTGTGTGTGTGTGTGTGTGTGTGTGTGTGAGATGGCGGGCCTACAGTTAGTGCTCTTACAATGTTCACACGCCTTACTCGTGAAAATGAGACCAAGGAAACTCTTCGGCACCACGGCCAGTTCTCTGGTTAGTTTAGGAGGGAGGGGCTCTGTATGCTTCCAGAGTCCGACTGCTGATGTAATGCCAAGGAAGGGTCATTGTCAGACTTTAATTGTCTCTTCTGGTTCCTCGTCTTCAGCCCCATTAGCAGCGACAATCTGGTTCTGGACATCCACTGTAGAGGCCAAGGAACTGGACAACCTATACCGGGTCACATGCCAGTGTGCTTCATTCCCCAAAAAGAACAGAAAGCTCCTCCACACAAGAAAGGGCGGATGTGCTTTAAGCCATGAGAAAAAAGCGCTGCTGTTAAGAAGACCTCCCTGCTTCATGAATCTGTGACATGTATCAGAGCCTCGCCCACGCCTGTTGATGGATGAGCCTATGCTCACTGAACCAAGTGATCCGCCACCGTCTGATGGCTTTGAGCCAACAACTATAGTGACGCTGATGTTAACCCAGCTACCATGGGTTGAGCCTGCATCGTCGGAGCTCCACTGCTGGCCATATCACTGTGGAGGACCAAGTGAAAAATACTCAATAAATGCTGGTGTAGAGCTTTAATGACCTTTTCCTTTATTTCTAGGGCATGATTGACCGGGGCTGCTATCCAAAGTCATCACACTATACATATTATCACACTATATGTAGTACATGGCATCTTTGCTCACATCTTCTCCATATACTCCACTACAGAGCAGAGCAGAGATAGCTGCTCTTTTCACGCACATGGGAAAAACCCAGAGCAGAGCAGTATTGTAGCACTGCCACATAAGGGGCAATTTTATCTAAATGTAAATTCTTGATCAACGTCCCTACAACATTATGGAGCGAGTCCAGCACCAGGAGCTAAATTAGCCGGTCATTTTTTCAAAGATGTGTTCTTCACCGAAGCAGGACTCCCTCATCTGGTGTGACAAGAGATCAAGACCCCGCCAGATTTAATTTTCCAAAAAGCTTCAGATGTTTTGGAAAAAGCATCACACTGTGATGACACTCAATGTGATGTCACTCAATATGATGTCACTGAACATGATGTCACTTAATGTGATGTCCCATAAAAAGTTATTAACTGCTTTTTTGCATTAAGGTTTACGGCATTGTCACGGATGCCTCTGCAATTTTGCATCCCCAATGTTTTGAAATCACATAGGCCTAGGTTGGTGGTGATCCTATAAATTCCATAGTGAGAGTGTATCAAAATACCATGGGTGCATTTTGCAAGTGACCCAAAATAAAATAACTGACTTCCTGTTGAGTTGAGCCATAAAGCAAGAGGCTCTTACCAATCAAATAGGCTGATGAGGAGTTAAATATTTCCTGGTGGGGAGACGCTTTCCCTGGTGACCCTGGTGACAGCAGATCCACATTTGCAGATGGCAAGGACAAAAACTATTGCATCACCCACTGTTCTCAATCACTTGTTCTCAATCCACCACAAAGCCAGAGCACACTGTTATGTATGCTATGTCATCACCTCTCACCAAGTTCATGCTCTGGGCTCGAAAAGGATAACAAGAATAAGGAAACTTTTCAGCCCCACGGCCAGCACCACGGCTCTTTTGGGGGTGGGAGGGTCTCCACCTTGCCTGGGCTGGCAGTGCATCGATCTCTCGACCATCCCGTGGTCATCAGCTAGCTATAAACGGGCAGCCACACATCATTATTGTGAGTAGCAGTTCTCAAACATGAAACTAATGAATTTTTGTCTCTCTACACTTCCAGAATCTGACTGTTATGGAATCTCTCCTACATGGGACACGCCACAGAGGAAAGGTCATTGCCAGGCTTTAACTACCTCTTCTGGTTCCTCATCCTCAGCATCCATCCCAAGTTTCAGGACATCCGCTGCCATCTCGGCTTGCTCACCAGGGACAAACTGACCATTTTAATTCATACAAATTCACATTTCATACAAACTTAAATAATTCTTTTGACTGTGTAAAGCTGCTTTGCGGCAATGAAAATTGCTAAAAGCGCTATACAAATAAAATTGAATTGAATTGAATTGAATCTTCAGAAGCCAAGGAATGGCATTCTTAATACCTTCCCCACCAACTCTCTCATCCCCTCCACTTTTCTCCGGACATTTGTTATAAATAAAAAGAGCACTTGTATTTCTCCGCCTACATTTTTCGCTGTCTGTGTTTGTTTTTTGCCCTGCTCAAGGCTTTACAATGTGTGTGTGTGTGTGTGTGTGTGTGTGTGTGTGTGTGTGTGTGTGTTGTGTGTGAGTGTGTGTGCGCGGGGGGAGTGCTACTGACTGTCCCCCAAACAGCTGCATCCCCAGAAGGGCAAACACCACGATGAACAGGAAGAGAAGGAAAAGAAGGCTGATGATGGACTTCATTGAATTCAAGAGCGACACAACCAGATTACGGAGAGAAGCCCAGTACCTAAAAGAGAAAAAGACACAAATGTAGAGGGACAGGACAAGAAAGACAAGAAGATAGAGAACGAGAAAGAGAGAGGTATAGAATTAGACACATGGACCAGTCAAAAGAAGGTGACAGTAATCAATCTCCTCCACTAACTGTCATAAACATATTGAAGTAAGCACACCGCACCAACCACACAACACTAACAGATTACACTAACAACACTACACTTATGAAGCTAGAATAAGTGGAATGGTGAAGTTGGAGTCATTCGACGAGAGACAACTGTGACATGCCCAGCATATGACATCACAGTATGCACACCTCATAGTCACTAGTGGGGAAACAGTACAAGCTCAATGCAAGAACACCTTCTGCAACAAAGAATCGCCACCTCACAGTCACTACCCCCTAGGTAACTATGAGGTACTTCATGAGGTAACAGTGTAGGTTTATTATATAAAATATTGTGCGTAGAAGAGTCAAGAGACTGCAGTCAGTAACAGGTGAGATTGCATTGATAGGCTGCTGGTCATATCAGGAATACTGATGGTATAATAATACAGCTCTTTAATTATATGAAAGACTGATTATCACTTGGATCCATGTTATTTAATATTTATTTACTATAGTGCACAATACAAAAGAAAAACAGTACCTTGTGTTATGCTATAAGTGTTGTACAAGTGCAGTTCCCTTTCAAAGGTTACACTTGATGCTGCATGAAAACGCTATGGGAACATCTTTTTGTGTTGTCGGTTGTGAAGCATGTGTGTGTCAAACACGCCAAATTTTGACATATATAACCTCGGGCAGGTGACGTCATCTGATGAAGCGCACCTGCAGGTTATAAATAGGAGTGAACCAGAAACATTCCTCAGATCTTTTTGTCTTCAAAGGACCGAATATTGTGTTTGCGTGTGATGTGTGCAAGAGACGGGAATCCCCCTTTCTCTCGCGTCCTCGCCGGATCAGGAAGTTTTCCGTACACTTCTCAAGCACGCTCCGGCGCTTCTCATAAATGGATAGGAAAGACTTACTCTCACTTCCGCAGGTAAGTAACGCATGCGATCGAGCGATCGCATTTCGTATTTGCCCTCGGAAGCGGGATTTCCCCAAGTGCTCAAAAAAAAAAAAAAGACGACAGATTGCTGTCGGGTGGCCGGGGGGAGGAGCCTCGAATAAACGGCGCTCTCTCTCTCCCTTTTTTCTTGGCAACCTTCATGACGAGTTAACTCTTTCATGGAATAGCCTTATTCATCCCGTGTTTTCGTGCCATCATCTTCAAATTATTCGAATGTTGTTGATGCGAAGGCGTGGTTATATGATGATGTCCCAGTTAGAAGAGACCCTTGGGCTATCTCTCTCCTGGGACATCATCCTCCCCGAAAAGAAGCATACACTCCCCACCAAGCCATGTAGACTGACATCTTCCCTGGTGGGGAAGAGCTTCAGGCAGCTTATCAGGCTGGTTCTCTACTGCACACCATGGCGGTTTTGCAGGCTTACCAGGCTGACCTGCTGAAAGACTTGAGCACTGGTGGGGCTTTACAACGTCATTCCTGGAATTAGGCTGAGCCACAGACCTGTCTCTTCGTGCAACAAAGCAGAGAGAGGGTCCATGCTATCGGCTCTTAATTTCTGCGATGGTGTTTCGCAGAGTTACCTTTGGCTAAATCTCAAGGGAGAATCAAGGATAAGGATCGTGCATTCCTCCTTGATGCCCATCTTGCTCTCTGGCCTGTTTGGCGACGCTGTTAATGTCGCCACTAGGTTCGGGAGGCAAAAATCATATGAACAAGCCTTCGGGAAAGTCCTTCCCCGCTATGCTCAAGGGTTGGGACTGTCGGCCACCCAGCCCCGACCGGATCTGACTCTCGCGAGGCGCTAAGCACAGGAATAGCGTGAAAGCTACTGCCATGTATATCTCCTTGGGTACTGAGCACTATAGTGAGAGCTACAGGATCCAGTTCTCACATCGCCTTCCGCGTTTCAACGGCGTGGTCTCCACTTCTGTCAAACCGGAAAGGGCGCATCTGCTGACTCTGGAGTTACAAGACGTTCCTGGGAATAGGGGCCATAGAAAATGTTCCTCTACCAGGCAGAGAGTCAGGCTACTACAGTCGTTTTTTTCTTGGTTCCCAAAAGGAACGGAGGGGCTGCGTCCGATTTTAAATCTTTGTGGGCTGAACCGCTATACAAAATAAGACAGGTTCAAAATGTTGACTGTCAAAGTTATTGCTCTCAATTCAACCAATTCCTATTGCCACAACACAGGAAGTTCCTGAGGTTCGCTTTTGGGGGCGAAGCTTACCAGTATCGGGTCCTTCCATTTGGTCTAGCTAACCCGCACATTAGATGACTAGCTATGCTGGCTCAGTCTCAGGAGCTAGCGCTTTGACATCGGGGTGTCGTCCTAGCTCATCTCTGTTCCTGGATTGAGACTCAACGCCATAAAAGCGTGCTCTTTCCTGCTCAGAACACAACATTTTGGGTGTCACCTAGGATGCGATCGCAATGCGGGCACAGGGGTCTCCTGCGTGTGTCAAATCCATTCCAACACCCTAAAGGAAAACAAGCTAGGCCAGAAAGTGACTGTTCATCACTTTCAGATATTTTTAGGTCACATGGCAGCTGTGTCCACGGTGATACCTTTGGACCTCTGCACATGAAATTGTTTCAGTTGTGGCTAAAAGCAAGGGAATTGTACTCAGGGCCAATCCCCATAGGCAAATAAGGGCTACGCGCCAAGGGCTTCGTACCCTTTCTATGTGGTTCAGACCCCGGTTTTTGACTTTGGGTCCCACTCTACGTGCGTCTTTTTGTTGTCGCAGATGCTAACGACAGACATTTCCCTCACGGGCTGGGTTGCAGTCTTGAATGACCGTCCAGCCCAAGGGAGCTGGAGAGGCCATCTTCTCGCGTGGCACATCAATTGCCCCGAATGATGGCTTTATTTTTTCCCTGAAACACCTCCTCCAGCAGTTGAGGCGACCATGTCCTAGTGCGGGTGGACAACACTACGGTAGTCTCATACATAATCGCCAGGGCGGGCTGTGCTCACGCCACTTGAATAGCTAGCGCACCAGATTCCCCTTGGGGGCACAGGACAAGTTCCTGTCCCGCAGGGCGATGTACATTATAGCTAAAAGCCAGGGGATTACTCAAGGGCCATTCCCCGGAGGCAAATATGGGTTACGCGCCAAGTGGCTTCATACCCTTTCTATGTGGTTCAGACCCCGTTTTCTGACTTTGGGTCCCACTTTACGTGCGTCCTTTTGTCATCGCAGATGCTAACAACAGACGCTTCCCATGAGGGGCTGGGGTGCGGTCTTAGATGGCCGTCCAGCCCAAGGGAGCTGGAGAGACCATCTTCTCGCGTGGCACATCAATTGCCCCGAACTGATGACTTTATTTTGGCCCTGAAACACCTCCTCCAGCAATTGAGAGGCTACCATGCCCTAGTGCGAGTGGACGAGACTAGGGTAGTCTTGTACGTAATTGCCGGGGCAAACTGTGCTCGCGCCGCTTGAATGAGCTAGCGCACCAGTTCTGCTTTGGGCACAGGGCGAGTCCCTGTCGCTCAGGGCGATGTACATTTTGGCCCATAATCGCCAAAGCGCACTGTGCTGCGCTGCTTCAATAAGCTTGCGCACCAGTTTTTGCTTTGGGCACAGGACGAGTTTCTGTCCCTCAAGGCGATTTACACTTCAGGGCATATGGAGTTGGGAGCCCTGGTACCTTCAACGCACTAGAAGAATGTATGCCCTCAAGGAGAAGGTATTTGAAAGTGGTGCATGGCGGAACATGTACACCCAGTCCACTGCCGAATTGTTTCAGTGCTGGAGTTCTGCAGAAAGTTACTCTGGCTTATGCCGTAGTACCCTCAGAATTTACGTAGCCGCTATTTCGGCTTGTCATGTTCTGACGGATGGAGACTGGCTGACACCCCTTCCCAACCACTAGAGTCAGCGCCTGTCTGGCTTCTGACCCTTAAGATGTTTTTTCTTATAATCACTTTTGGAGATCTGCAGGCTTCCCTTCCTGCCTAGACTTGTCCCTGGTCTAGTCAGAGCTATTCAGCATCCTCACCCGAACTATTTTCATTCTTGACCATGCACCCAGTTTTCC
Source organism: Clarias gariepinus (assembly GCF_024256425.1). Lineage (NCBI taxonomy): Eukaryota > Metazoa > Chordata > Actinopteri > Siluriformes > Clariidae > Clarias > Clarias gariepinus. Next base: position 47,773,519 of record NC_071102.1, on the reverse strand, counting down.
TCAAAGCCTTCTGTCCTCCACCTTTTACAGCTCCGGAGCAGGATAGGTTTCACCCACTATCTTCAGTATGCACTTCACCGCACTAGCTAGTGGCGTAAGTCAGAGCAGCCTTTTTCATCACATCAGGGAAAGATGCTATTGCCCTAGCCTACGAGGCGCGTGGTCTCACTTCGCCTCGAGGAATAAGGGCTCATCCAACCAGGGGGATTGCCTGATTTATTGCTCTGGCAAGAGGGTTTCTCCTGCAGCAAGTGTGTCATTCGGCAGGTTGGTCCTTTCCGCACACATTTGTGAGACTCTATAGTCTGGATGTTCATGCTACTCCGGGCTCACAGGTCCTCGGGTCAGCCTCCCAGAGATTGTTCTGACACCGCCTGGGCCTTTGTGCGCACACGCTTCACAACCTTGGGGTCCAGACACTTGCAGTGCGGCGGCGTTGGTATTCTCATTTCCATAGCGTTTTCATGCAGCATCGAGTGTAGCCTTTGAAAGGGAACGTCTCGGGTTACTTTGCTGTAACCCTGTTTCTTGAAAAGGCGGGAACAAAATGCTGCACTCCAATGCTGCACTGCCTGCGTGACTGGACGTCCTTTTTAAACAAAATTAATCTGAGGAATGTTTCCGGTTCACTCCTATTTATAATCTGCGGGTTCGCTTCATCAGATGACGTCACCTGACCGAGGTTATATATGCCAAAACTTGGCGTGTTTGACACACACATGCTTCACAACTGGCAACACAAAAAGATGTTCCCATAGCGTTTTCATGCAGCATCTCGTTCCCGCCTTTTCAGGGAACAGGGTTACAGCAAAGTAACCCGAGACGTTTTCATGTATGCACAAGAAATGTAACATACAGCGTGTATCACATCTTTGGTTTTGTTTGAAACTTGTTTACATTTTAACAGAAGTAGTTATGTATGCCTTTCTTTGTGATTTTTCATTTAAGGTTATTGATCACTAGTTAAATCCACTTTTAATGATTGTTGTCTAGCCTGTTCAAAGTGATTTTACAGTGTTTCCCTGTAGTTGGCTAATGGCTTTTACAAATAAGCAGCAGAAGTTGATGTGAAATTCCCAGATACCTCAACATCAACCACACTACACCAACCACACTACACCAAACACACAACACTAACACTCTACACGAACCACAATACACCAAACACACAACACTAACACTCTACACCAACCACACTACACTAACACACTACAGTAACACACAATATTAACACACTACACTAACAGACTACACTTACACACTACACTTACACACTACACTAAAGTGAACTCACACTCATACACTTACTTTGTAACTTTGAATATCCGCAGCAGTCTCAGAGCTCGCAGGACACTGATCCCAAATGAAGTGCCAGGTTTTATCACTGCCCAGACCACCTCAAATATACTGCCAACAATCACCTAACACACACACAAACACGCACACACACACATCAAACAAAACACATTAGTTAAAACTACACAAGGACCACATCAGAACACCTTTAAAAAGGCTTAATGTGGCATGAAGAACACAGATCGTTATTGAGTGACACAATGAGACATCAAGAGAGACATACAGTAAAGAGAGAGGACACTTACCGCACAGTCAAAACAGTTGAAGGAGGAGTGGAAGTATGGCCTCGTCCCCAATCCGTACATCTTTATTAGCATCTCAAACATGAAGAGGCCCAGAAAGATAAACTCTGCATAGACTGGGGTCAGAGATGAGAGGTCAGAGATCACAACTATGAAAAACCGTCTATCTGCTACCCTCAGTTATCACACCTGTTCCCACCCTGTCCATGTGTACATGTCTGTGTATATATGCACACACCCACACTTACATAGAAAGTCAGACAGCAGTTCGGATTGGTCGTAGTGGACGACTGCGACGCAGAGTGTGTTGAGACCAACAAGGCTGAGGACGGTCCAATAAAACGCCTGAGTTTTTACCATCTTACGTATGAGGATGCGGAAACGGCGCTCTTTCTTACTAAAACTGGAGCCCTCAGCTTTCAAACCTACACACATACACACACACACAATGTAATCCACTGCAAACACACTTCTCACTTCTGATTATATGATTATAACTAGGCAGCAAAATGTCAGCAATACCATATTAGGACTAAGGAGGGCGCTGAAGAGCTAGGCACTAGTGCTTTACTTCAATTTATTTATTATCACTTTTGCGTGTAAAGGTGTGTCTTGAGGTGTGTGTTGTTCTCTCACCCACTGCGTCCCCCATGTGATCCTGTCCTCCCTCCAGGTTCAGCAGGTCAGTTTTACTCTTTTTTATAGTGGGTCTTCGGCGAGATCCTAAACACACACACACACACACACACACACAATATAATATAAAATAATTGACACCAATGTGTACAAAAAATATATATATTTTTTATTCCTTATAACATTATAAAAATCCATACGGTCTCCTTTAGTGTCATCTTCAGCCATAATTACTTCCTCTGTAATGAGAGAGAGAGAGAGAGAGAGAGAGAGAGAGACCAAAGTTGATTAATCTCCTTTAACTTAAGGCTCAGTCAAAAACATGCAGCTTGCCATTTTACTGAGCAATGGGACAGTGAAGACGTCTCCGAGACCAAGACTAATTCAAATTAATCTTCAATAAAGTACACCTCTTTGTACAGAGAACTTCACCACGCTAATGAACATGTGCGTGTGTGTGTGTGTGTGTGTGTCTGTGTGTGTGTCTGTGTGCGTCTGTGTCTCTGTGTGTGTGCGTGTGTCTGTGTGCGTGTGTGTGCGTGTGTCTGTGTGCGTGTGCATGTGTGTGTGTGTGCGTGTCTGTGTGTCTCTGCGTGTGCGTGTGTGTGCGTGTGTCTGTGTGCGTGTGCATGTTTGTGTGTGTCTGTGTGTGTGTCTGTGTGTGTGCGTGCGTGCGTGTGCGTGTGTGTGTCTGTGTGCGTGTGTGTGTGTGCGTGTGTCTGTGTCTGTGTGTGCGTGTGCATGTTTGTGTGTGTGCATGTGTCTGTTCGTGTGTGCGTGTGTCTGTGTGTGTGTGTGTGCGTGTGTATACAGGCATATTTGGCTTTCATTCCTGTGGTATCTCATTAGTCTTGAGAGAATTATGGTGGAGCAGCTAAGAGTGGCTGCTGTAAGAACCTGGCTGATTCACACTAGTGTTTACTACAGCTCCAAACACTTAGCGTGGAATCTGACTGCTGATCAGGTGAAGTTAAAACGAGCGACCTCTAGTGGAGAACAGCACCAACCAAGTTTGGAATCACCTGATCACCAGGTTAAAAAATAATTTGGTGATATGTAACAATATATATTGTTTCCCTAGAGTAACATTTACATGCACTGACCACTTCATTAGGTACACCTTGCTAGTACTATTTTGGACCCCTTTTGCCTTAATTTCTCGTGCCATAGTTTCAACAAGGTTCTGGAAAAAACTTCCTAGAGATTTTGCTCCATACTGACGCAGTCACTATAGACATGTGAGTACAGTGACTTCACTGTCATGTTCGAAAAGCCAGTTTTTAAGATGATTTTAACTTTGTGACATGACATGTTATCCTGTGGTCCTTAAGGGATGGACACAGTCAGCAACAATACTCTGTAGCATTTAAACAATGCTCAATTGCTCAGTTGACCCCCAAAGTGCACCAAGAAAATCTTTAACTCACCATTACAACACCAGGATGGATTCAAGCTTCCATGTTGTTTATGCCAAATTTTGACCCAACCATCTGAATGTCACAGCATCAGTGTCTAAACCATGCAACATTTTTACCAATCTTCTTTTGCAACATCTCTTTTACCAATCTAAACCCAAGAGATGGTTGTGTGTAAAAATCCCAGTAGATCAGCGGTTTAATCACTAATACTGTTGTGCATTAGTTAGAGTCAAAGTTCCAGGAACTCCATTAGCATGAAGGCCTGTACCTCCGCTCCTGCCCTAAAAACCATGGTGACACATCGCCATAACCCCCATCACAGATCTGCCCCCTCTCAGTGTCATGTCAAATTTACATTTAGGCATTTGACAGATGCTCTTATCCAGAGCGACTTACAATTTATTTCATTACACAGCTGAGCAGTTGAGGGTTGAGGGGCCTTGCTCAGGGGCCCAACAGTGGCAACTTGGTGGTTGTGGGGTTTGAACCTGGGACCTTCCGAACCGTAGTCCAATGCCTTATCCAGTGAGCACACTGGCCTAGCTCACCTTCACCTTTTAACACTAGAAGCGCCGAGCAGCGGTCATTTGACCGCAAGGGGGTAAAAAAAAAAAAAATACTTTACACTCAATCAAATTCCAGGACCCTCCTTCCATGACTTTTCCTAGTTCTGTGAGCTTAATCACCCTGTATGCTTACATTTTTAAAATCACACCAGTAAAAGCCAGTATAAAGCTATTTTGCTCTTATTTACGTGAAATCGCTGACAGCTGCGCGCCGGTCATGCCGTTTCCTGCCGTTTCCTGCCTTTTCCAACCTGCAATTCTCATTTCTCTCAGCAGATGTTGCAAGGGATCGCGTATACTAGCTATGCATCATTTAGTGTGTATATGTAACTTTCTCAGGTTTCATTCCATATATGCAGTTTATATATATATATATCCGTGAAATATTGACAATTCGCCATTCATTCTGGCGTTGATAATCAGCGATATTTTATAAGGACATTTAGAGGATTTAGATTTAATTTATTTTATAACGTTTCGAGAGAATTCATTAGTTTGTTTATTCTGTTTAAAAATTTCTGTTGCAATTATCTCTAAAAAATGCAATGACCCATCCTGAGGATATAAAGCTTTATTAATGTGTTTGAATAAATCAGATCTACCACAGCAGATAATAAACTATGCTATGTCATAACCAAATCAAACACCACGATTATGCCTTGTTTCGTTTGACGGGAACGTGGTTCACTTGGCCGCGGTGTATTTTAAACCTGCGGAATGTTTCACTGCTTATGCTCACATAAGATTCATGTAATAAAAGCGAGTGAAATTTGGAAGTGGCCACTCAATGAGAACTAAACCAAAGATTTCGGTAACTACACTGAGTGTATAGTGATACTAAACAGCTGAACAACTGAGAAAAAAAGCTGTATTTTGTTTGTTTATATTTAGAATTTTTATAACAGTACAAGCAGACACACACACACACACACACACACACACACACAAACCTCCCCTGAGCCCTCGGTAAACATCCAATCACCGTCGGTATGCAAATGAGTCAAGACGTAACCTAACGTGGTGTCGTGTCTGATTTCAGCGGTCACGGAGAGGAAAGACTTTGAAGCAGTTGCAGCGTTTTTTCAGTTACAACAAGCACAGCGATGAGTCCACGTTGTTTCACTGGTTATGACATAGTGACACTAAACAGCTGAACAACTTCACTTTTTTGAGAAAAATAGCTGTATTTTGTTTGTTTATATGTAGAATTGAATAAATAAATGAATAACACCTTCATATCCCCTCTCAAGAGAGTGCCATAGTCTATTGTTAGTTTTAATGATTTGGCAGAAACTAATTATCACTACATACAGTAGTTGATCAATTGGAATGGTTATTACCGTCGCGCTCACCGCCGCGTAAAAACGTCAGCGGCCAAAATAAATCAGTTGCATTTCAAAGTCATTCGTAAAATGGCCGCCAGGTGGCGCAAAGTGACATTTTCGCTCGTTGCCGTAAATACAACAGTGACCGTTATACAGCGTATCTCTGTATCGGTTTATTGTTTTTTAAGTTCTGGATTATTTCAGGTACTTTAAACACATTGTTGGGTTGCTCATGTTGGCTCATATGAGATGTAGTTTACAAATGAACACCTGGTTGGGTTATTTTGACCCAACAACTGGTTTATTCATTATTCTTTCCTTTCTCCAAATATCAGCCTGCAGAATGTTTGAAATATTACTGTTTATTGTGTCACAGGTGTAGTTTTAAGAGTTGTTTAGGCAGGAATGCGTGTGTATACAGCTCAAAACCTCCATCAGTTATTAAAGATAGCGGCTATTTAGAAAACATGCCCAGTGATTTCTGAGCTTCAGGAAATCTCCCGGCGCTCTGCGCATAACACCGGGCCAACTCATGTCGGAAAGAATTTATAAACGGTTTCTAAACGTGGGCTATTGTTTTTTTTACTTATAATATTTGTTAATTTAAATGAGGTTTGGGCTCAGGACTTCGACTCGGCATCGTGATTCTCCTCTTTAATTTACTCCATAGTTTTAATCAGCGCTCAGCCGCATGCATGAAGTTTTCCAGAGCGCACCGGCAGAAGTAGACTAATGATTATGAACGCGTCAGGAAAACAGCAAGCAGACTGACTCTGACCATTTATAAAAATGTTTGAGTTCATTTTCTGACGCGCTCAAGTTCACAAAAAACAATACAGAACAGCGCAGCTTACAACACTTACAAAATCACAACGTTTTTTCGTTATTGTGAGTGCGCTTAAATAAAAGTTGAGTCTTATAAAGGCATGTAGTCTTATATAGTTTTATTATATAGTTTTTGAACATTAATCTGACACAGTTTTTTCAGCCAATATCGCTCCTCGCTCACTAGTTAGGCGGCCTCCCCTTCAGACATGCGAAGCAGCGGGACCGCAGAATTACACATGACTGGTGAGCTATCGTTGCTATCGTTGCCCAGGCTTGCACCCCGCGCTATAAAATACTCGGGGTTTGTTGGGCTACAGTGGATTTTAATACGCGCTGTGTATGCAGCGCATGTGCAACAACGCGGAAGTGCGGCATGCAAGCAGGGCAAATGGAACGCGCCCCACGGACTTCAAAGGAGCGAGAGGTGGGAGGGGCCGGTCCGGCCATCCGCGGAGAGCAGAGTCAGCGCGAGCAGACAGATGGCCATTGCACTCACACCGCGTAGTAAAATCCACTGTAACCCAACAAACCCCAATCATCACCAGCCGTGCCTTATTCCGTCATGTCATGTGGGCATTATAAGATTTGTATTGAAAACTTCTAACTAAAAAGTGGCAGCTGGCATGCCTAAAAATAGACGCAGGTTATTTTTTTAATAGTCTAAATAAAACCCCTCCGATTTAATTTCCTATAGTCTAACCAGCGCTCAACCGCACGCATAGTTTTCCCGAGCGCGAGGAAGTTTTTTGTGCTAAATAATGTTTATGCAGTATAAGAATTCCTATTAATCCTGGGTTGTTCTTTTAGTGTCACTATAGTGCTTTACAATGCCAGACAACATTCAAATACAAATTATTCACCCTCCCCAGGTGTGAATCGGCTGTTCTCACCTATACATTCAGAGGAACTCAAATGCACTTCTCCCCACTTTAAAAACCTCTTGAATCTGAGGCTCTTCTGGAGACTTTCAGTGATTTCAATTTGTGTAATTTTAATCTCCTGGATTCTAGATTCTAAAGTTGACATTGTTACCTTTTTTAATCATTGGAATGGAAGAACTTGTTATTTTCCTTATGATAGCATAAATTGCATTGTTTTTATTCAGTCTATACACAATAATATTCTTTGGTATTTTTTTTTTTAAACGGGTATGGGGGCTATCTTGGTTCATTAATCTCCGTGCCTGGTTTAGGTTTAGTATTCAGTGCGCATCTGTTATATTACAACTATCATAACACTCAAATACCTTTTATTGGGGGTTAAGTGACTGATGTGCCTAACATTTTTCAGCTGAGCCTTTGTTTCACTGAAAACGACCGCGACACCCCTCTCTCTCTCTCACACACACACACACACACAGAGCCGACCAAATCATTAGCACGTCCCTCCCCCAAACAGCACAGACATTTACTTTCTATCCATTTACTTACACCTGAACTGAGTTGTTTGAGTAACATGGGTCGTTACAAATCATAACAGTCTACTGCATTTCATTCTTATAATAACGCAAAAACACAAGCGGGGCTGAAAGACCGACATCAGCTGACGCAGTAGAACGTCCTAACACTGTTTTAATTTTATGGTTAAAGAACACAAGAAATAAGATGACACAAATCCATACACGCTTTTTTTCTAATTACAAGTGATAAAATCAAAAGGCTCACTTTGTTAACATTTATTGTGCTTAAATTTTATCCTAATAAGATTTGATTTAATTTGAATTTTAGAACAGTGGCAGCTGGAACACCTAAAACAGATGCAGGATTATATTTTTATAATCTAAATAAAAATGCTTTTTTAAACGTGGGCTATTGTTATTTACATGCAATATTTGTTAATTTAATTTAAATGGGGTTTGGTCAATTATTATGATCTGCCACGGCGTGCGCGTGTGATGGGTGTACGCCCAAATCTACTATAACTACTCCCTCACTCCGTAGGCTCCCTGAATAGGCGGCAAAAGGAACGGGGCCGCCTATTTGTGCCGGCTGGCGATAATTAACGTTAATATGATCTCGGGCTTGCTCCGCATTATAAAAGCAAGGCGCGGAGGTTTGTCTGAGGTCTGGGAAGTACGTGATGTAATGGAGAATATAAAAAAAGCATGTCAGTGGGGGGATGTGACGCGCCCCAGGGACTTTAAACAAGTACACTAGAATTCTGCCCTTTGATCTCCGCGCTGAGGACAGCGCGAGAAAGAGCTGCGCGAGCTCCCGCGGCATCTTTACTCCCGCACTGTGCCCGCCCTCGCAGCCCCGCTGCCGAAGAGGAAAAGTGTGGTTAGGTTTTTGCGTCAGCGAAAACTCGCGCCGGCCATCGACAGCGGGAGAAGCGCCGTCACGAGGGAGCGTGCAGGAGCGCTGCCTCCGCGTGCTCAGTTCTGCCACTCAGCATCAGCTGTGTGCCCGCATGCCAGTGTGGCACAGCCCCCGGAACTGCACATGCACAATCTTTATCCCTTTCTTTCCTTTCTCCCTCCTTCAACACTTTCCTTCCCCATTTTACCTAAATAAATTACCCTTTTCCCGTAAGACCTCGCCTCGTGTCCGTGCTTTATGGTGCCGCCCGTGCAACATGGGTCGAATCCGTTACAGATCATAACAGTCTACTGCATTTCATTCTTATAATAACGCACAAACACAAGCGGGGCTGAATGACCAACATCAGCTGACGCAGTAGAACGTCCTGACAATGTTATAATTTTTATGGTCATTTATTTTAGTTAATAAATCTACTATAAATTTAAAGGACACAAGATATAAGACGACACAAAACCCTACACGCGTCTTTTCTAATTACACGTGATAAAATTTAAAGGCTCACTGTGTTAACATTTATTTTGTTTAAATTTGATCCTAATAAGATTTAATTTAAATTCTACATTTGTATCGTTATTTTAGTTCTGTGATTATAAATTTGTTTAACTACAATGTTTTACTTGAATTTATCCGCTACTACGTGCAGTTCTAAAACTCTGTGTCTCATTAATCCAGCAGAGAATGAACTAAGGCATGAGGCGTCAGCCTGTAGTTATATAGCGCCACTCAACGGTAAAAGCCAGCAAACGCACAAAGCCAAACGGTACCGCCGAGCGCGGCGACGGTAGGACCTACATTCCGATTGATTAACCACTGTAAGTACCCCAACACCATTGATCATGAGTTTCAGATATTCACATATGAATTAGTTTCAGCTGAAACTCATGATCAATAAGATACCGCTGATTACACATATTGCGTAATGCAATCATTACGTAATGTATCATTACGCATATCATATTTCTATTTCTATTTTTATTTTTAGTTCCATTTTTTTCTAGCACATTTCTATTTTTATTTTTAGTTCTATTTTTTCCTAGTTTAATTTAATTTTTTTATTAAATTTTTTATCGTATTCTTTTATTTATATTTATTTCTTATTTGTAAACTTTAATTCTCTTTTAGGGTCAATAGCAGTCGTATAATACATTTCACTACATTTCGTACTGTGTATGTTTGTGTATGTGACAAATAAAATTTGAATTTGAATTTGATTTGAATTTGATTATCAAAGCGGGAATGAATGGCGCATTGTCCAAGTGCAAGTTTATCTTGGAGCTAAACTATTTGCTCTTGGTGAAAGCGCCATCTAGCGATCATTGTGTGTCAGCAACAGCTTCCAATTCAAAACAATAGGCGGTCAAATGACCGCTGAACCGCGTTATTAGTAGGTGACACTGGCGCTGAGCTTCTAGTGTTAAACAGCATAGCTCCTATACCTATAAGTATTCCGTTACCATGGTATACCACAAGATATCATGAGGGGTCAAGGAGCACAATTTACTTCACAAATATAGAGCTCATGGATGAGCTGAGAGTCTCCATCAGTCTAATCCAGGCCAACAGAAGGAGCAGTATGTTGATACTTGTTTAGGTTTTGTACAGAAAACCTGGCCATATCTTTCTACACTGGGTAGAGTATACAAAGGGCAGGAGTAGCTCAGTGCTTAAGGTGTTCAGTTACTGATTGCAATGGCCCAGGTTCAAACCCCAGCAACACCAAGCTAAAACAAGGAATGTACGTAAGGCATTCTGGATAATGCCATGAATGAATGCCATGAAAGGTAAGCAGATTCAGTGTCTCACTTACAGATTGTACGAGCAGCAGACAGAAACAAAAGGTTTTCCGGCCCACACTGGATACAAACCAGGTTCTCGTGCAAGGCAAGCCACCACAAGGAGAGCATGCATGCATACATAGATGGATACTTTATTGATTCAGAAAGAAATTTTAGACATCGAGTAGTACCGGAGACAGTACTTTAAAGACAGGTTTGTAGATGTGATTGCACACTGTATAGCTTACATATAGCCAGTAGGACACAGGGTACTAGGTATAAAGTTATAAGTAATAATAAACAAATGAAATAAATGAATAATAATACTAATGAATAAAGCAAAGTGAAATTCAGTGCAAGCCTTAATGTGCAATGCCAACAACAGTGCCAATGGTAATAATCGTGCAAAGAACTGCATGGAAGTGACACTGGCTGGGTCTGTGGCATAATGGCATAATAATATAGCATGTGATACTGAGAGTAGTAAGCAGACCCTGATGAGAGAGTTGCGTGGGTGAGAGAGTTGAGAGAGACCCAGATGACAGAGTTCCGTGGGTAGCACAGTAATGTATATAACAGAAGAGGCTTAAGCCTAAATCTCCCAGAACACATTCCCAAGCCCCTGTAGAGAGGTGTGAAAAGGCAGAACCTGCCACAGAAGTGTTCCACTGAAAACACTCATCTGTTTTGAAAAACAAGTGGGTGGTCAGGGTTGGCAATGATGGACAGCATTTTGTTTAATGCCCTCCTCTCCACCACTCCAAACTGACCACGAGGCAGTTCTACTGATCACCTTGTGCAAGCGCATGGCGTTCCCGCGGCTGAGGCTACCTCCCCAGCACGCTACCACATAGAAAAGTACACTGGCGATGACTGATTGATAAAATATCACCAGGAGCTTTTTTAAATGTGTAAAGATCCTTGTGTCCTCAGGAAGGACAGCTCTGACCTTTCTTATGCAGTTAGTATCCACTGACCAGTCCAGTTTGTCATCCAGCTGCAGCCCCAGATATCTGTATGACCTCACCATCTCAACACTGATGGAGGACAGGTAACAGACTGACAATCATCATCCCCTTGAGGTAGGTTGTTTAGACTGCACCAGGCTGCAAAGCCCTTCACCAGGATTCTGGGCTCACCTTCCTGTCCATCCCGACTACGTCCCACACTGGCAGTGTCATCTGATACACACAGTGTAACTCAAACTGGTTTCCTGTTACACAGCTGCACTTTAGACCTCACAGCACACAGTTACAGCAGGGACTGAGGGACGGCGTCTGGTATCACCCACATGAGGATGCTCCCTTGTGAGTCAGGCTTCTATTTATCATGGTCATATCTAGTGTTGTGGTGTAGTGTGTGTGTGCGTGTGTCTGTGTGTGTGTGTACCTGCTTTGCAGATCCACTCCAGATATCCATTCAGTTCTCGTTCAATTTGTTGCTGTCTCCGCAACTTCAGAAACTCTCTGCGGTTCTCAACTCGTTCCCTCTCTTTAGCAAACTCACTGTGGAACCGCACGACACACACACACACACACACACACACACACATATATATACATATATATACTGAACAAAAATATAAACGCAACACTTTTGTTTTTGCTCCCATTTTTAATGAGATGAACTCAAAGATCTGAAACATTTTCTACATAAACAAAATAACCATATCTCTCAAATATTGTTCACAAATCTGTCAAAATCCGTTACGATGAAGAACTGGAGTCAAGTCGAGACCCCGATGAGGACGACGGCATGCAGATGAGCTTCCCTGAGACGGTTTCTGACCGTTTGTGCAGAAATTCTTTGGTTATGCACTCCGATTGTTTCAGCAGCTGTCCGAGTGGCTGGTCTCAGACGATCATGGAGGTGAACCTGCTGGATGGGGAAGACCTGGGCTGGTGTGGTTACACGTGGTCTGCGGTTGTGAGGCCGATTGGATGTACTGCCATATTCTCTGAAACACCTTTGGAGACGGCTTATGGTGGAGAAATGAACATTCAATTCACGAGCAACAGATCTGGTGGACATTCCTGCTGTCAGCATGCCAATTGCACGCTCCCTCAAAACTTGCGACATCTGTGGCATTGTGCTGTGTGATTCAACTGAACCTTTCAAAGTGGCCTTTTACAGGTGGCCAGTCTAAGGGACACCTGTGCAATAATCATGCTGTCTAATCAGCATCTTGATGTGGCACACCTGTGAGGTGGGATGGATCATCCCGGCAAAGGAGAAGTGCTCACTATCACAGATTTTGACAGATTTGTGAACAATATTTGAAAGATATGGTTATTTTGTGTATGTAGAAAATGTTTCAGATCTTTGAGTTCATCTCATAAAACATGGGAGCAAAAACAAAAGTGTTGCGTTTATATTTTTGTTCAGTATATATATATGTTACAGTATATACAGTATGTATACAAAATATATAAATGCACAAATATATAAAAATATCATACCCTCTCTCTCTCACACACACATACACACACACATATACACACACACTTACCCAGACAACACACCCAACACCAAGTTGAGCATAAAGAAAGAGCCGATGATGATGAGCGGGACGTAGTACATCCAGTTCCATGTGCTTCCTAAAGCATCGTTACTCTACAGGAACACACGATCGGTACGCAGCTCAGATTGGACTGGATAGTTGGATTTATTTTTTTTCTGTGTGTGTGTGTGTGTGTGTGTGTGTGTCCTTACATAGTAAAGCATGTCTGTCCAGCCCTCCATGGTGATGCACTGGAACACAGTGAGGACGGCGAAGAAAATGTTATCAAACTGCGTTATTCCATAATTCGGTCCGAGCAATGTGTCATTGCACACAGATCCAGAAGGACACACACGCGCAGGTAACTCATCACCACACAGCTGATCGTCCAGAATCTCTCCTACACACACACACACACACACACACACACACACAAAATGGTATGAGCCTTTATTTCTACCATTTTTTTTTTTGTCTCTAGCACTGTACCCTGTGTGTGTGTGTGTGTGTGTGTGTGTGTGTGTGTGTGTGTGTGTGTGTGGGTGAGTGTGCATGAGGTGGTGGAGGGAGGGGGGGGATTGGGCTGCTGGGCTAGTGGGTACCTGTGACGTTGTCATAACATGCTTTGTGAAATTTTCCCGAATAGAACTCGAGGCCGATGATGGCGAACATGAGGATCGCGACAAACAGGAGAACACCGATCTGCAGCAGGGGGATCATTGCCTTCATTATGGACTTCAGCACCACCTGCAGGCCTGGAAGATAAACCACCACCATGTGAAGGTCACATAAACTGTTCGTTCGCTGCAACAGTGTTTCAAGTGGAGTTTGTGCTTCTCTGTTCTTCTCTCTATAAACCATTCTCCCAGTGTACATGAGTGTGTGTGATGCTGCAGATGAAAGACTTTCAGAACGCAGGCTGGTGTTTACACACTGCGCTCAGGTCAGTGTCCTGTCCTCATTAACGCATAACACATCTTGCTCAGGTCGACAGAAAGAGAAACTCATCAACAGACACTGAGACGTAACTACATTCTGCTCTCAGCACTGAATACTCAGTTTAGAACATCACCAGTAGATGGCGCTAACGTGTGCAATGCTCATGAAATCGGCACACTCGTCCCCTAGTGTCCATTACTGCATGGCTGAATGTCACTACATCCATACCGCTTATTTAGGACATCTGCTCATCACCAGAGAAGCTCACAGGAACGCTGTCCTAGGAATCACCCACACCTTATAAACTCTCATTCCTGTTAGTGATAACAACCAACCAACTTCCATCTTAATGTGGAGACCTTTTAAAAGACGTCCATTAGGATCTTTAACAATGTGACACCAGTTAAGCAGCAACAAGCAAACTGCACTCCCCCTTAGGGAACTTCACCTAACCCTAGGGTGTGGAAACTCAAATTCAAATGTTATTTGTCACATACACAGTCATACACAGTGCGATATCCAGTGTAATGCTTAGACAACTGCTCGTGACCTTAAAATAAAAGACTATAAATAAGAAATAATATGAAAAATAAAATAAAAGGTAAATTTAACTAGTAAAGAATGAAATAAAATATAAAATTAAAGTTAAAATAAAATAATTGTACAACAAAAATAGACAATATGAAAAATATATGAAGAATATATGAAGAAATGTAGAACAATAAGAGCAGCTGTACGAGTAGGTACATATTTATGTATTTTTGTGTGGAATGAAGTTAGAATAAATGGTAATAAAAGAATAGTAATGTCCAGGGTTGTGCAATCACAGTGCTAAGCGTGCTCGGTGTAGAGTCTGCCCCTGGAGCTCACAAGTGATGAGTCCATGCTCTGTTAGACGCTGTCTGACCCTCACCAACCCAGTCAGAAGCTACTGTTGTTGAATATTAGAGAGTGTTCTAATCGAATGTTCAGAAGAGTGTAAGTTCAAATCTCTGGTCCGCCAAGCTGTCCATGTTGGCCTTTAACCTTCATCCGCCCAGTTTGAACGTGAGTGGCTTCTGTCTGCTAAATGTGTTAGTTTAAGTGTTAGGGACCGTAGATCTTAAACTAAATACACAAATGGGATGTCGGACTGTGAGGGAGTGTGTCTTCTTTGCAGAGAAACCCGCACTGAGGACCTTCGCACCAGACGACTAATCCGGTCAGGCATCACCTCGCCTGCTATCAGAATCCTGAGCTTTCTTTGTATTTCTCTACATCTTGAAATAATTAATAATTATGGAATGAAAATATGACCTCCGAACTTAATCAAGAAACATGAAGGTAGATGGTTAGTCGGATGGAGAACATCAGGACACCACAGACATGAGCGTGTAATGCTTCACAGTCCACGTTAATACCACGTGACCCAGCCCAGGTACAGACCGTCCTGATTCTAACCCTGACTCTACAGGTCAAATTACAATGAAAAATGACCTTTATGTATCACCACAGCCTGAGACGCACGTTACTGACCATCATCAGTCTACTGAAGTAATTCATACTAATTTAGTTTAGGACATTTACAGGAAATGGTGTCTCAGCAGAGCACACAATATCACACAATATCAATAAAGGACTCCTCTCACCCTGCTCATAGGCTCTTTGCCCTCCTGCCCTCTGGGAGGCGCTACAGAAGCCTCCGGACAAAGACAGGCAGGTTCAGGAACAGCTGTTTCACTGCTGAACTCTGCCTCCACCCGAGCACATACACATTGACTGGAGGTGTATTTATTTAAACTCAACACTCAGGACTGCACCATTCATAACTGCTGCACATATTGTATAAAAATGACCCCAATAACAAGTTGCACAAATGTCTATAACCCTCTCTTAATATCATAATCATGGTATACAATATGTTTCCTCATCTACAACCATTGCTCGCGTTGTACAGTACATAACCCTTCTCTATAAATATATTCATATGCACGTGGTTCTTATCTTGCCATATATCCTTCTTCATTGTACTTAGTGTATGTAACCCTTTCTGTTTATAACCCTTTCTGTATATAACCCTTTCTGTTTATAACCCTTTCTGTTTATAACCCTTTCTGTTTATAGTTACATATGG